>NW_017189752.1:0-298156 GCF_001704415.2 Capra hircus | reverse complement strand
TGAAGATGTTGTAAGCCATCTCTGGGCCTGGCCCATCTAGTTTCCTTGTTATTTCCTATTCTTTCTCTTTCCCTGAGGGATGATCTAACACAGAGCTTCTAATGGGAGGCTTTAAGATCCCAAGGGATGTTAGCACCATTAGATGGAAGGAACTTGGGCCCTAAAATAACTGTGTAGAGCAAAGCCTGCCTGATGGGCTGCACTGAACTATGATATGCCTGAGAAATAACCCTTTAAATTAATGTGAGACCACCAAGATCTGGGAGTTGTTCACCTGTGGTAGTTTAGGCCTACCTAACTAATGCAAACCTCTTGTATTAATACAATACAGACCAGTCACAGTTTATTCTTCCCTAAGAAATGTTCACTGTATGCAGCCCTTTCAGTTCAGTTAAGTTCAGTTCAGTTGCTCAGTCGTGTCCGACTCTTTGCAACCCCATGAATCGCAGCACGCCAGGCCTCTCTGTCCATCACCAACTCCAAGAGTTCACTCAGACTTGGGTCCATCGAGTCAGTGATGTCATACGCCATCTCATCCTCAAGTCGTCCCCTTCTTCCTCCGCCCCCAATCCCTCCCAGCATCAAAGTCTTTTCCAATGAGTCAACTCTTCGGCATGAGGTGGCCAAAGTACTGGAAGTTTCAGCTTTAGCATCATTCCTTCCAAAGAAATCCAAGGTTGATCTCCTTCAGAAATGGACTGGTTGGATCTCCTTGCAGTCCGAGGAACTCTCAAGAGTCTTAAACTCCTCTGCTAAAGTGCAAAGGTGTGAGGAGTACCATGGAGGGTTTCTACCTTTGTGAAGAATTTCCAGATGATCTAACTCCAAGGAAATCTGGGAAATGCTGTCAAGCTCATGCCTTAGAAAGAAAGGAGAACAATTTGGAGATCAACTAGTCGAACTCTGCCACAAACTCTTACTCACCCATCCCTACCTTTATAAATTGTACATAACTCCCATTATTGAAAAAAATGCTGTATTTGCATTTAATGCCTATTAGCAGCCATTTGAGAAAACTGATATGTGATATAATTCTGAAGAAATACCTAAGCAGTGTTCTTCTAAAGAGCTTCAACACTCTCAGCTCTGGAAGATATAAGAGAAACTCCATTTCCTTTCCCAATGTCAACTGAAATAAAGGTCAAAAGAATAAATGTAAGGAAGTCCAACAAGTTTCTGATTTTCTATGATTATTAGTTTGCTCTATTTTTGAAACATCTAATTTCTGGCCACTCTTGATGGTGTGTGTGTTACCAGTATTCTAACCCACACGCTGTCTGCCTATCAGACAGTCAATTCTAGCCCAGTACCTAAAGAATGAAAGACAGAAGATAAGGGACATGAATACAGAAACCTCAGGCAAAAGCATGATTTTCCACAGTCCCCTCCATCCCTGCCCCACCAGAGACACTCTTCAACACTACTTTCACACCAACTCTGATCCATCTTATAAATAACTTAATATCCCTGAAGAAGCAATGTTCTGCACGGACAAACTACATAGGGCTCCTGGGTAGTTTGAAAGAAGACATTATTTGAGTAGAAAACTTGGGTTTGTATTTGCCAGTTCATTTTTGTTTACTTGTTTACTTTGAGTCCTAAAGGAGTTTAACTAGGTTTTTCCACCTAACCTATTTTGATTCTTCAGATACCTGAGGTTGAGATCACTATACTTCAAATATATTTATGATCAATTCACAGACAATACCATGTATATTTTTATAAGAAGGTGGAAATGAAGTTTAGTCAGTATAGGATTGGCTGTGCTGCGGTAATAAATATTTCAAAGGCTTAGCACAATGTAAGTTTACTTCTCACTTACGAGAAGTCCAGAGCAAGTTGGCCAGAGCTCACTCCCATGTGGTGACACAGGTATCTGTTTCCTCCATGCTGCAAATCATAATCTGTGAATTCCAGGGTTGCCATGCTTGGGAAAGAGAGGGATGTGGCACTTACGGGCCAACTCTTCATTTCCTTGGTCCTTCAGTGACACATGGCTTTTTCATACTCAGTTCACTCACTAGAAGTTGTCAGATGGCCCCCTTTTTACAGAAGCCTGAGAAATATTGGGGAACACATATCCCTCTTTGCCATATAAGAGGGATAAAATTAGTTCTGAAAAGTTAAACATATTTTGGATGCAATTAAAAATCAGGAACATGTGTATAAATGGGTGACTGAAGAGTCTGGGAGATACCCAGAGCTCCATGAAGACCCTGAGGCCCTGGAAAATCACTGGCTAATCTGGAGATTAAAAGGCCTTGGTGCTTCTGGTCACTGGCAGTATGTCAAATTTTCCTTCACCTGGGAAAAGAAGAGATACCTAAAATTGATGCTTTTGTCAATAAGGGAAGGTTTTGCCAGACTCTTGTTTCAACCCCAAATATAATTTAGACATGCTGCAAAAAGAGAAGAGAATTGCAGATACAAGTATAAATTCCTGAACTAGAACTTCCTCTTTCAAAGTTGGGACTTGCTATCTTAAAGATCCTATGAGAGAAAACCTTCCAACGAGAAGAGTCAATCGAAAGCAGAAAACATCAGTTCTCATCATTTCTGCCCCAAGATGAATTAAAGTCACTGGGCATGGCTCCATTTGCCCCATCCACAATCTTGGGATGAGCACACCCAGCTCCAACATTTGAAAGATAAAGAAACTTGCACTGATATAAGGCTAAAACACCACATGTGGTTAATAAATGATTATTACTTGATATTGTCATGGAAAAAAGAAATGAGAGAAAAACACTTCTTTTTCTTTATTTACCTCTTTCTGTTTTGAAATGTCCATCCCAACACTTTCCAAAACCATTGAGCTAATTAGGACTAGTAAGAGTTTGCCCCTGATCCCAGTAAGATCAGAATTATACCAGCCTCAACTTAGAGAGGCAGGTCTAGAAGGTGATTGTAAACTATTCCACTGTGTTATATTCTTTTTACATCGGTTGGATCATAGAAAAAGTAAGAGAATTCTAGAAAAACATCTACTTCTGCTTCATTGACTACACCAAAGCCTTTGACTGTGTAGATCACAACAAACTGTGGAAAATTCTGAAAGAGATGGGAATACCAGACCACCTGATCTGCCTCCTGAGAAATCTGTATGCAAGTCAAGAAGCAACAATTAGAACTGGATATGGAACAACAGACTGGTTCCAAATTGACAAAGGAGTATGTCAAGGCTGTATATTGTCACCTTGCTTATTTAACTTATATGCAGAGTACATCACGTGAAATGCTGGGCTGGATAAAGCACAAGCTGGAATCAAGATTGCCAGGAGAAATATCAATAACCTCAGATAATCAGATGACACCACCCTTATGGCAGAAAGCGAAGAGGAACTGAAGAGCCTCTTGATGAAAGTGAAAGAGGAGAGCAAAAAAGCTGGCTTAAAATTCAACATTCAAAAAGCTGAAATCATGGCATCCAATCCCATCATTTCATGGCAAATAGATGGAGAAACAATGGAAACAGTGAGAGACTTTATTTTCTTGGGCTCCCAAATCACTGCAGATGGTGACTGCAGCCATGAAATTAAAAGACGCTTGCTCCTTTGAAGAAAAGCTATGACCAAACTAGACAGCATATTAAAAAGCAGAGACATTACTTTGCCAACAAAGGTCCATCTAGTCAAAGCTGTGGTTTTTCCAGTAGTCATGTATGGGTGTGAAAGATAGACTATAAAGAAAGCTGAGGGCCAAAGAATTGATGCTTTTGAACTGTGGTGTTGAAGAAGACTCTTGAGAGTCCCTTGGACTGCCAGGAGATCCAACCAGTCCTTCCTGAAGAAAATCAGTCCTGAATATTCATTGGAAGGACTGATGCTGAAGCTGAAACTCCAATACTTTGGCCATCTGATGTGTAGAGCTGACTCACTGGAAAAGATCCTGATGCTGGGAAAAATTGAAAAGAAGATTACAGGAGAAGAAGGGGGCCACAGAGGATGAGATGGTTGGACAGCATCACCAACTCAATAGGCGTGAATTTGAGCAAGTTGCAGAAGATGGTGATGGACAGGGAAGCCTGGCGTGCTGCAGTCCATGGGGTTGCAAAGAATCAGACATGACTAAGCAACTGAACTGAATTGTACTGATATTGTTTTTAAAGAAAGACTATTTTTTAAGGTTAGATGGTACTAGTCTACCTGTAAACTAGAAAAATGTGTATGTTTGCATGTGTGCTAAGTTGCTTCAGTCATGTCCAACTCTTTGGGACCCTATGGACTGTAGCCTGTCAGGCTCCTCTGTCCACGGGATTCTCCAGGCAAGAATACTGGAGTGGGTTGCTATGCCCTCCTCCAGGGGATCTCCCCAACCCAGGGATCAAATCCACGCCTCTTACATCTCCTGCACTGGCAGGTGGGTTCTTTACCACTAGCACCACCTAACAGAAGCAAAATATAGTAATGTTCATCCACAAGAGAAGAGGGCACTGAATCTGACCAATGCAAATGTTCTTATTCTTAGAGATAAATACTAGGGAGAGAGTCGAGTGGCTTAACAGAATCCCCATGACCTGGAGAGAGTAGCCTTGACAATCCACTAGCCTTGATCCTATTCCTTGTTATCCACCCAGTCTTCTGATTTTTAAGCCAACTCCCTCACATGTCTGGATACCAGGACAGAAGGCATCAGGAAGGCTGACACAGATGCCCCCACCCAGCACCCATTAGAGCTGGCATTTGTGTCCTATGTTTTCTCAGTCTATCAGGTGATTGGCTAGCTTGAGTCAATTCCCAAGAGCTCAGTATCACTGATGACATTGATAAGGTAGACTTTCTGTCCTTGAAAACCCAGAACATGGTGAGTCCCTATGTTGCCTAAGCTGTCAGTCCATCAGCTCATGTCGTCTCTCTCCTGGCTTTGGCAACACCAGTCACAACACCTTTCTGGATGTATGCACAGACACTCGGTACAATGAAGTCACTCAACTTGGTTACAGTTTATGATTTAACAGGAATAGACACAAAAAGAGCTCGATTCTCAACTGCTGCTAAGTCACTTTAGTTGTGTCCGACTATGTGCGACCCCATAGACAGCAACCCACCAGGATCCTCTGTCCCTGGGATTCTCCAGTCAAGAACACTGGAGTGGGTTGCCTTTTCCTTCCCCAATGCATGAAAGTGAAAAGTGAAAGTGAAGTCGCTCAGTCGTGTCCGACTCTTCGCGACCCCATGGACTGCAGCCAACCAGGCTCCTTCGTCTATGGGATTTTCCAGGCAAGAGTACTGGAGTGGGTTGCCATTGTCTTCTCCACGATTCTCAACTACAAAGTAGCAATTATATAGCCCTTTGCTTGTTAAATTTACCCAGCTACAGACATGCCTGTAATAGCATTTGCCTTCAATTTGCCCCCTGAGGCCGTGGGAAGTTTCAGGACACTGTTACTGACTGCACTGGGTTTCCATGCTGAAGGTTCCACAGAAAACCATTATTATTTGTATACACATCAAATCTCAGTAATTAGAAGTCAGATGAGTGAAGCAGGGCTTCTATTCTGTTCCCTCGAATGTAGGTCATGAAAAGTCACTACGGGAATATATTATGATTCTCAGCCACTCAGAAAAGAAAGAATGTTGATCACTTTTGTTTACCTGCCAGTGAAAATAGCAGCAACTGCAAGTGCATTTTTTCAGACCATATGACTTGGAATTCGTGCCTTTTAGTTGGCTGACTTCTGATGGCCATTTATAGACCCATAATGTTACGTGCCACCTTCCCATAAAATTCACTCCTGCTTTTTAATCCCAAGGCCAGTGGTGTGCAAATTAGGTATCTGAATACACATTAGACAGAGTGGTCTCAGAGAACTGATGACACTCAAGTCCAGGGTAATACCCTGTTTCCCGACTCTTTCTTTGACCTTGGATTTCCAGTTTAGCAAGACCAAAGTCAACCCCAAACAAAAGAACCCCAACCCTTTCCATAGTGTGCCTGCTGGCAGAAGGCAACTCACATGGAAGATTCTCAATGGAATTCGTGTGGTCTCACCTAAGGTTCTACCCAGGGTCAGTGCCTCCATGAGAAGTGGCCGTGGCTACACGGGCTACCCCAAAGAATGTGGATGGGTAGGCCATCTCCTTGCTCTCTGTGTTCATCACCCCGCCTTGATGGAGGCCATGGCCTCATCGAAGTAAAGTCTACACCCTGCAGTTGGTGGCCCACCCAAAGCTATAGGCATAGCTTTGAAATCCAGGTCTGCCTTGTATTTCCAGGGCAAGTGTCAGAGAGGGACATAGGTCACCTTGGAAGTGGTTCTGCTTGTATATTTTTTAACAGTATTATTTGTATTTGCTTTGGTGGTGGAGGGTGGTATTTTTTTTTTTTTTTTGGCAGTGCTGAGTCTTCACTGCTTTGTGCATGCTTTCTCTAGTTGTGGCAAGCAGGAACTACTTTATAACTGCAGTGTGCATGCTTCTAGTGGTGGCTTCTCTTGTTACACAGCGTGGGCTTGGTAGATATGGTGCACGGGCTTAGCTGCCCCTCAGTATGCGGGATCTTTCCAGACCAGGGATTGAACCCGTGTCCCCTGCATTGGTAGGCCGACTCCCAACCATTGGACCACCAAGGAAGTCCTCGGAAGTGGTTTTGAAAAGAAGCACCAATGAGGTGGTGATTGTACCCACTCAAAGTTTAATGTTCTCGCCTCCCTCCTCCCTCCTCCTTCTTCAAGGTCTTTCATCCCTTTAAAGAACAATGATTGCTTCTTCATCTGCCCATGTGCCAGCTGAGTTCTCCAGGAAGCAGGCACCAAGATGGATTTAGAAATGCAAAAGATGTATTGGAGAGGAATGTCTGAAGGAAAAAAGGGAGGAGGAGGGATGGGGCAGAAGAAGATGCCGGACTATGATGCTGACCTGACAACGCCTCTATGACAGTGAGCTCCAGAGCAAAAACCACCCTTAGAGGAGCCAGCATTGGGAAGAAATGGCTAGGATCTTTGTAGCACCGCCTTGTTCAGGCCTTGGCCAGGGACTGCCCTTGGAAGAGCATGACCCTGGCTCCAAAGTGGAGGCAGTTGGCCAAACAGACTCTGCAACTCATCATCAGCTTTTTCCTGAAGCTGAAAGAAAGATCTGGGCAGCACAACTCCATGTCTGCCAGAGCCAGCTACCTCTCCCCTGGGACCCAGCCCCATGCCCAACTCCATGTCATTCTAGCAAGGCAACGAATTGAGACCCTTTGCTTTCTTGATCACGGGGACGAGCACATGCCCCACGGAAGGATGATCAGAATCAGCTTTCGAACATTAGGCAGAAGGCAGCGAGGGTCTCTCTCTCTTTCTCTGCAGGGATGAACTCTAAGGACCATGGCAGCTTACTGCCTCTGGGGAGCATGTTGTCACCTTGCGGATAAGCCTATCAGAGGGTCAAGCAGAAGCAAACACAATCAAGAGATGGCACAAGGGACAGGGAGGTGGAGACACACTGATGTGAGGGAGACACCTGTCTGAGCCACTTCCAATCCTTTTGGCCTCTTCCAATCCTCTTGGCCTCTGCCCTTATTCCAGCCACCTCTACCGAGATCAGATTTGTGCAGGCTTCGCCCAGCATTGTGAAGACAGAGTCTGTGATATGTGCCACCCTCAGACTTCCCTGTGGCTGCACTGAGTTCACTTTTTCCCCAGAGGCTTCTTTCTGGTGGGACACCTGTGGGAGCTGCTCAGCACTCCCATGCACCACCCATCAATGTGAGAGGAATCAACACCCATGGGCCATGCTTGATGAATTCAGGAGAGAGCCGATGAATCCATGCCTCCCTCTTCTGTCTCCAGGAAGGACAGTCCTGAGATGCCCTGGAAGGCTCTCCTGAAGATCCCACAACTCAAGCTCCAGTTTCCCATCCTGCCAGGCATCTTTTGCTGCCTTCCCTTTCCAATGCTGCTCCCAAATAGACCACTGGGACACAAGCCTTTGTCTTAGGTTCTTTTATGGAGGAACCTAGCTTATGACAGATAACAGTATGAGAGCACCAGGATCCAGCTATTCCTGAAACCACTCCCTTGGACATCTCAATTCCTTGAGTCATTAAAATTATAGTTTCTTTTTTCTTTTTCTATCTTTGCTGTGTGTGTGTGTGTGTTTAAGCTAGTTTGAGTTGAGTCTTTGTGATTTGCAATCAAAAAGAATTCAGTCCCACAACCCTATTCTCTTCTTCTAAGTCACTGATCACCCCCATTATAGCACCACCACGTCCATCTTCCCAGTACTCTCCATATTCCCAGTCAGCTCCAGGAAGACAAAGCGTCATCACTGACTCCTTCTCATCCATCTCCTCCCACTTATGAGCAGATGTCAAACCTTGCAAGCTTTCAGTGTTCTGCATCTAAAATGTGTCTCTTATAGATGGCACCTTGACCCTGAAGTGCCTGGGAGACCTCAGCTGTACCCGATTGGGAAGGTAGAGAAGCCAGTCTGGAGTACCTGAGAAGGTCAAGGCCAGACGTTAGTGTTCAGTTCAGTTCAGTTCGGTAGCTCAGTCGTGTCCAACTCTTTGCGACCCCATAAACTGTAGCACGCCAGGCCTCCCTGTCTATCACCAACTCCCAGAGTCCACTCAAACCCATGTCCATTGAGTCGGTGATGCCATCCAGTCATCTCATCCTCTGTCGTCCCCTTCTCCTCCTGCCCTCAATCTTTCCCAGCATCAGGGTATTTTCCAATGAGTCAACTCTTTGCATCAGGTGGCCAGAGTACTGGAGTTTCAGCTTCAGCATCAGTCCTTCCAATGAACACCCAAGACTGATCTCCTTTAGGATGGACTGGTTGGATCTCCTTGGAGTCCAAGGGACTCTCAAGAGTCTTCTCCAACACCACAGTTCAAAAGCATCAATTCTTCGGTGCTCAGCTTTCTTCACAGTCCAACTCTCACATCCATACATGACCACTGGAAAAACCATAGCCTTGACTAGACGGACCTTTGTTGGCAAAGTAATGTCTCTGCTTTTGAATATGCTATCTAGGTTGGTCATAACTTTCCTTTCAAGGAGTAAGCGTCTTTTAATTTCATGGCTGCAATCACCATCTGCAGTGATTTTGGAGCCCAGAAAAATAAACAGCCACTGTTTCCACTAGTGAGGGATGATCAAAACCAAGAGCCTGGATGAGGTTGCTGAAACATCTTGACTGAGGGAAGGATCGAGGCTGGAGCCTACAAGCCCATATTTACAGACTGGAGGAGAACAGTGTTCACTGTTGGTCTCCCCAACATTACAGGTATGTTACACAGGCCCAGAGGAAAGCTCAGCAGCAGAATTTCAGGTGCTGCGGAAGATAAAGAAAGACCCAGAAGGCAGCAGAGCCCTCACTGAGGGCCCTCTTCCTCTCAGATGGACTCCATCTGGGGCATCACAAGGATGAGGAGGTGAAAACAAGTCTCTACCTTCAGCCACATCTCTGAGTATCGAGGCTCCCTCCAAGATAGCTCCCTTGTCAGCACTGATCAGATCACAGAAGATGATTGACTGGGGCAGAAGTGCAGTTTGGAGGGCAGAGAACCAATTTATGCCCTCTTTTCTAGGCTCAAATCTCTCACTTGTTATCTTTCTCATTTTTCCATTAAAAAACCTCTCCATTTCTGGTGGTTGCTGATCATGGCCAAGCAGCAGGCCTGAGATTTACTTAGTTCTGAATTTGTGCACAATTGAGGACCCAGCAAAGGTCCCCGGGCTTTGCAATCATGCTCAAACTGCATCAAAGGGAAATTGAAGAGGGCTGGGGAGAGAGCTGACATTCCAGAAACCTGACTGAACTTGGCTTAGAGAGGCTTGGGAAGTGTGTGTCAGAATGATGATACAGCATGAGGTTAGCTGAGTAAAATGGGAGGTGACAACTGACTGTTGAGAAGGCATCTTAATGAAGTTTCTAAGGGAGGAAAGGATACTTGCTGACAGACAGTAGTTGCTACTATGATAGCAGACAATTTTCTGGGGCCTTGAGTAGGAAGGTATTTTGTCTTAACCAATGCGCCCATATTGCAAATGCCAGATGGCTGGTGCACGCAGCACACACTTCATAATGACATTTACAACCTCAGATGGCAGAATTCTCTGCTCTTTCTTTTCAAACATACTGCTTCTAACATGTGCCTTTGAGGACTATCCAGTAAAAGAGAAGATAAATTCATCAGTCACCATTCCTAAAACATTAGTTGCCCAAGCTAAACTAGGGTTGCCCCAAAAGTTCATTTGGGTTTTCCCATAACAGCTTATGGAAAAACCTAAATGAACATTTTGGCCAACCCAATACCTATCACAGGATGAAATAGAACCTGACCCCGAGCACCTGCATTTTTCCAGGAATATTTACTCCAATAAGATAACTGGGGGATTAGGAGAAGAGAGGTTAAACATCAAAAGGCAAAAACATTCCATTCACTGCCCTGATACTGGGGGTCTCCTGGGTCGCACACTCGTTTGCAAAGGGAGGCTTTGCATCTCCTGTCTTTCCGAGCCTCCTCGTGTTATCTTTAAAAACCCGAGGACTGGCTTAGCGCAGGAGTGTCAGATGGTCCTCACTGCTCTCAACATCATGAACTTGCAAATGAGGTAAGCAGTTGGTCAAGCCAAAGAAGAGTCCTGCCATCTAGCAGAAAAGTATCTGCCATGAGGTCAAACCAGGGACTGGCCAAGGATGGCCCTTGGACCCAATTCACCCCCCGCTCCCCACCCCCACACACACTTATTCACTCTGCCTGTGGTGTGTGGGCTGCAGATGTGACTGGAGCAGGCTGACAGCTGAGAACCTGGAGACCAGCCAGGGTGTTGCCCTCTACTCCTACTCCCTCCTCTGCACCCAGAACCTGACTCTGGGTCCATGCTGGTCACCACTTACACACTGGGGCCACAGCTATGGGCAACTGCTGGGTGGTGAGCAGCCTGGGCCTCCAGCCAGGAGTCTGGGTTAAGATGACCCAGATGTCCAGGAGAGAGGAGTGTGCTGGGACCTGGGGACCCCTGAGGCAGAGAATGAAACTGATTAGGGGGCATGCCCCTCTCCCAACACCCAGCTCCTGCTCCAGCCAGCATCGGGCCCCAAGGCAATGGCAGAACACTCAGCCACTGGAGGGCTCCAGCAGATGGCAACTGGACGTGAACTTGCCCAGCACCCAAGACCAGCTACCTGGGCCGATGGACGGAGGCATGGCAGAACTCTGTCTCTCTTGTTCTATGAGAACTTCCAGAAGAGGCTCCACTTTGCCTCCTGACCTGCAAATCAGGAAGATTTACTATTCCCTTACGGAAAAAGGTTGCGACCACTGACACAGATTTCCATAAAATGTCTTCTCCAAAAGATAAATCATGACAGTGAGGAGGGGGCTGGAGAGGGGGAAGCCTTGGGTGCCTACACTGGGAAATCAGAGGTTCTTCATAGGTGTACAGCAGAGAGGCACAAACCAGATTATGTCTACACCAGAATACACACACTTCTGAGCAATACATTACTTTCTTACCTTTCCTCTCATTTGCATACCAAAATGGCAACCCACTCCAGTATTCTTGCCTGCAAAATCCCATGGACAGAGGAGCCTGGCAGGCTACAGTCCATGGGGCCGCAAAGAGTCAGACACAACTGAGCAAATAACACTTGGTTCTCGTGGGTATTTGCCAGCCATCTGCTGGGCACGAGTGGCCTCCACCCATTGGAAACAAATTGGGCAGTGACAGCTGGCATCTGATTGCATAGCCCGGCTGAGTCACACCACACGTGACAGCTGTCGAAGGATGGGGTACACGCTGAAAGGTATTCTCTGCCACAAGCAAACTTCTCGCTCTTGACAGTGTGAGGCTTCTCAGCTCCTCTGTGGCGGGGGGCTGTCCTTTGCATTGTAGCCTGGTTCTCAGCTTCCCCGACCTCTACTCCTGTTGTGGGTTGAACCATGCCCCCTTAAAACATATGTCCAAGTCCACACCCCCAGCACCTGGGACTGGGACTGTGCTGGGCAATAGGGTCTTTGCAGATGTTAAGTTAAGGCTCTCGAGATAAGATCATCCTGGATTTAGGGTGGGCCTTAAATCCAATGATGAGTGTCCTTATGAGAGAAAGGAAAGGGGGATTTGAGGCACAGAGATATAGAGGGGAAGGCCCCAGGAAGCTGGAGGCAGGGACTGCAGTGATGTGGCTACCCGAGCCTGGGAAAGAGGCCTGAACAGAAGTCTCCCTCAGTCTCCAGAAGGGACCAAGGCTGCAGACATCTTTTGGACTCCTGGCCTCCAGAAATGTGAGACAGGACATTTCTATTCTTTTAAGCCACCTGGTTTGTGGGAGTTTGATACAGCAGCATCAGGAAATGAATATAACTTATTAGAGGCCAGTAGCAGTATCCTTCAGTTGTGACAATCAAAACTACCTCCTGGAACTTCCCTTAGCGGTCTAGCAGTTAAGACTTCACCTTCCAATGCCAGGGGTGCAGGTTCGATTCCTGGTCAGGGAGCTAAGATCCCATACACCTCATGACCAAACAAAACAAAACATAAAAAACAGAAGCACTACTTTACCAAATTTAATAAAGACTAAAAGAATGAAATGGAAAAAAAAAATACTTCATAACATAGTCAGGTGTCTCCTGAGGAACAAAACTGCCCCTGGTTGAGACCCACCGTGTTAGCATGACACATTCTAGAATCGAAAGGGAAGGGATCATGCCATCTAAAAGGAAGGAATTCCTGAGTCCATAAATGCTACTCAGGCATCATACAAACAGTGCCCAGGTAGAGACCACCAACATGCCAGGCAAAAGCAGACACCTGGATGGAGGGACTGGAGATGCGGAATGAGCAGCACAGTGCTTCTTTTGTTGCTCAGACATTCTCTGTGAATCACCATTGGACTCAAGAATACTTTTTAACCCCTTTTTGATCACAAAACATTAAGAGACCTGGAAACTTCACTTCTTGGCGAGGTGGAAGGTGAAATTCACCATCCATCAAACCCCAGGAGCCCCCTCCCTTCACAAAAACACATCTCTGGGAGCCAGTGAAACAGTTCCCAAAAGGCTGCCTTGACTGACTCGTGGCCTGTTCCACCACTAGCTAAGGCGAGATGCTGACTTCTCTGCTGCCAAGAACAAATTCGAGCCATTTCCAAAAAGAGGGTAACATACAGCATCAGTGCTGGTTAGAAGTGTGGGCTTGAGAATCAAGCCACCTGCTCTTGGAGGTGGGTTCTGCCATGCGCTAGTCAAATGAGTTACCCAGAGCCCCACATCCTCGTCTGTACAGTCTATGCAAGTGGGGGCAGCCGTAGGGGACTCAGCTCAGATTGAGTTGTCAGAAATGTAATGATCTTAAAAAGTGCTCAACCTGAAGCTTGACGGGTCAAGTGTTAAGGAAATACTTGTGATTATTAATTAGAATGAAGCCCATTCCTGAATTAGCCAACCAGTTTGGTGAGAACATAAAAGTTACTGTTTCTTGGAAGACCGTACAAGAGGCTCAGAGCTGCAAAAAAAAAAAAAAAAACCAAAAACAAAAACAAAAAAAAAAACACTGGATTCCAAGCAGCCAAAGTGTTTGGGCAGAGAATTTTCAATTATCTGGATGAGGGATTATCCACAAATAGTTCAGGTAATCAAAAGCAGCAGTTAATCCAGAAACACCTGGACAGCAATCAGCAGCCACCATCACCAGGCAATTTCCCTCCTGGCAACAGCTAACTTACCTGCGTGCAAGGTCAGGGGCTCTTCTCTGAGAAGCCCCAGCCGACGAGTGATAGCAGATCTAAGACACGCCAACCCTGACCTTGATTTCTTCACAGTTAACCCACAAAGCAGATTCTGAAAAATAACTGAAAATAGATGCCCCAACATCACAATTATGTTGGATTCTCAAAGGTGATTTAAGAATTCATGATTTTAAAAAACTTGACTATGTGGGTATATTGGCCTCGCAGGTGGCTCAGTGGCAGAGTCTGCCTGCCAATACAGGAGGCGCAGGTTTGATCTCTGGATCAAGAAGATCCCCGCAATAAGGAAATGGCAACCCACTCCAGTATTCTTGCCAGGGAAATCCCATGGACAGAGGAGCCTCATGGGCTACAGTCCATGGGGTTGCAGAGTCAGAAATGACTGAGCAACTGAGCACATGTGGGTATATTAGCTTCCTCTTGGTGTTGTCACATATTATCACAAACAGAGCAACATAAGCATATTATCTTATAGTTCTATGCAGCAAAAATCCACATGGGTCTTATGGTATTCCTTGTATTTTCTACCTTCTAAGGGCTGCCCTCATTCCTTAGCTTCTGGTCATGCATAACTCTAATCTGCTTCCATCACGTATCACCCTCTCTGACTGTGACATTCCTGTCTCCCTCTTATAAGAGCCTTTACAAGCCCACTCAGAAAATCCAGGATCATCTCTGCATCTCAAGGTCCTTAAATGAATCACACCTGTAAAGTCCTTTTTCCCATAGAGGGTAAAAAATATTCATATGTTCTAAGGACTATAATGTGGACATATTTGAGGGACAATTTTTGTATCTACCAGAGTGCAGAAATTCTAATGACATACATACCTAATCCGAGATGACTATAATTATGGTAGATTGTAAGAGAACTCTCCAGTTCTGTCACTTTTAAGAGTGTGATTCAAATCATTGTTTTGATCATTCTTTTATACATGAAGGCACTGAAGGAACTGAATGCATACAGAGGTCAGGGTGCATATATGATCAAAGTCATGGTCAAGGGCAGCCAAGAGAAAACACACCAAGTCTAGACAGAGAGGTCAAAATAAGGGAGTTGGCTCACCTCTGATAAAGCAAAGAGTAGGGAGATTCTCAGGGGCCAGCTGGGGAAAGAACAGAGGCAAGCTGGCTATCTGGACAGGTTCCGGGCATCCTCGACACGTCGATGGCCAGAGAGAGCTGACAGATACCCCAGTCCTTGCCCCTCTGCAGCGAGATCTCCGGGGTGTGTGGCCTGCACTGTCACTCACGTCTCCAGCTGCCCACAGGGGCAACTTGCTGGATAGCACACCCTTCACTGGCCGCCTCTCCCTCTCTGCCTCACCTCTTCCTGCTCTTTTATGCTGGTTCCCAGCATCACCTTCCAAACAAATGACTTGTCCTTGAGTCCTTATCTTGGGATCTGCTGGTGGAAGAATCCAGACTGAGCCCCCTCTGTCCTCCCTCACAGGGAGGCATCAGCCCTCACGGGAGCGCAAGGCAAACGACACTTTCCCTGGTGCCTCTCATTACCCAGTGCTTGAGTGACAGTAGAATCAGCGTGCTTCAGAAGACAGTCCCGGGCCAGGTGGACCAGTGACAACCAGATAAAGTGGGGAGGGAGGGTGAAACAAAAGGCCTGAAAGTCCTAAAGACCCCAGACATCAAAATGTAGCCCTTATCTCAAAAGGTTTCCCTGGTGGCTCAGGAGGCAAAGAATCTGCCTGCAGTGCAGGAGGTCTGGGTTCCATCCCTGGGTCACAAAGATCTCCTGGAGGAGGAAATGGCAACCCACTCCAGTATTCTTGCCTGGAGAATCTGATGGACAGAGGAGTCTGGTGGGCTACAGTCCATGGGGTCACAAAGAATTGGACACAACTGAGCAACTAAACAACTGGGCTCAGCTTGCCTCCTTTCAGGATGTCTCCTCTGTTGAGTTATTCAAAGCTGACCTTGATTCACAACCACACACACTTCTAAGTCATACACATACACAACACACTATATTATGAGGTTCTGAATGAGATAAAGAGGAAAAAGATATATCCCCAGTCAGCTGTGTTCTGATAAATGTTCTCCAAAGGAGCCCCCCACCACCACCAAAAAATGGCTAGCTTGTGGTACCCACCAATCTCTGGGGTGTAATTTTCCCACCATGGCTGATTTCAAGCTAGGAATGTGACATCAACCTGCTGGCAAAATTCCTAAAATTAAACCATGGTTCTTGTGAGCGGTACAAGCTGACTTTATCACATCACTGCCCACTTTTCTAGGAATTTATAACTGCAATAACTGCATAGTTCAGTTGGGCTATTTGCCTTATCAGAGTGACCCCCAAAGTGGAAAATGACCGAATATAACAGAGCTTTGTTTCTCAGTCACGTGTCAGTGCTGGGCCAGTAAATAGGGAGCTGGAAGTTCTCTTCCATGGTCATTCAATAGCTTCCAAGGTCATCTCAGGTCATCTCCATTCCACCCCAGCAGAGTAGAAACCCGCAGAGGATCACACATGGGACATTTTTCTGGACATCACTTCTGCCCATATTCCATTGGCTAGAACTAGTACATGGCCACATCTAACTGCAAAGGATGCTGGGAAGTGTAGTCTAAGCTGTGTGCCTAGAAGAGAATACGGATTTAATGGGCATCAGCTGTCTCTGCCACAATCATATTTTTAGCATTCATGTGTCAGACACCATGCTCAACAAGTTTATATGGATAGAAATGGACTAACATTTTTTACAGTTGAGAACTGAAACTTTCAGACACTGGCTTTTGTCTTTGGGTAAGCCTTAAGTAGGAATGGATTCTTCCAAGAACAAGATGGGGCCCCATGAGCAACCTTTGTGGTCATGCCAGGAGGGATGTGCAGATATCCCCCAACACAGCTATGTGTCGACAGCTATGACATGGGGTCCAAGCAGTTTGTTAATAATATGAAGTATTCATCTATGCACAGTATCTATTCTTAAAAACTATAAATTAGTATACTTATTCTTTCAATATCATTCCCCAACATTTTGTCTCAGTCTCCTTGAATCCCCAAAAAATTAACCAGGGTGCAAACGGTGTCAGGATTTGCCCACAAACTCAACATCTCCCTGTGGGAGCATTTGTGCTGGTGAATTTCAGCCATGCTGAATGTCACGGCTGAAAACCACTTCAGGAACCATTTATCTAAAGATGACAATGCTCTACTTACAGGTCTATTTTTATTACCCTTCAGACACAGTTATGAGACATGTCTTTTGGATAATTTTTCTACTGCTGTTTAGTTGTTCAGTCATGTCTGACTCTTTGTGACCCCAAGGACTGTATCCTGCCAGGCTCCTCTATCCATGGAATTCTCAAGGCAAGAATACTAGAGTGGGTAGCCATCCCTTCTCCAGGGGACCTTCCCAATCCAATGATTGAACACAGGTCCCCTGCATTGCAGGCAGATTCTTCACTGTCTGAGCTACCAGGGAAACCCAATTTTTCTACTAAGTAAAGAGAATTACTTCAAGTTCTTAAATTTAAAAGAGAGAAGATCTATTAACCAAATCCAGAAATACTGAAATTTAATCTCTTTTTTATTCTCTCTCAACACTAAACACCAAAAGAACTTTCCAGTTACTAGGGCATTTTCCCCTTTGATGTGACATGTTCAGTAAAGCCATGGGCATGGATTTCCTGAGCTGTTGGTCTCTGCGGAATTTAGAACCTGCCACGCTTCTTTGTAGGTTGAGTTTGATCAAAGATACACCAGGGCACAGATTCTTCAGACTGCACTTTCAGAATCATTCTTTTCAAGTTCACGATCCCTCAACCCAGCAGCCCTTCTCAGGCCATGAAACACCAAGCCAATTACCATTTTCTTTTGACATGGAGTGTTTTATGTGACATTTTACACAATGACAGATGGGTCTCTTCTGGGGAAATGCTCTGTGTCTTTAGAAAACTCTGCCAGGATTATTTTCTTGATTTATTCTAAAAGGTCACAAGTAAGGAACAGGTCTTTAGCACTTATCTGTTCTTCAAAAACACGTAATGGTTATCAATATACAAAATACTAGAAGTGACACTGAAGAATGATCTTGGAGACATCACTCTTTGACCTTGAGAAACTCACAGATTTGACCAAGAAAGCTAATCTCAGTTTTTCACCTTCAGAACTCCCACTTTCAGAATCAAAACTCTATGTGTATTAGTTCTGGGCTGAAAAATCAAACAAAACCACAAGTGATTGCATCTGCTTCTAGATACTGTACTTTGGAACTTAAAATGAAGGTACCCCATAAAGCGAGGCCTGCTCTTGTTAACTTTTAGGGTCGAACTTGAATGTCAAAGTGCAGACTTTAAACCATCATGAGCTCACACGGTCCCACCCATCCTGGAAACAGCATATGCACTGCAGTTTCATTCTGTAGGTCCAGTAATTGCAAAGCAAAAACCCAAATCAGATGATGTGATTTCATCCAACAACAGCCCTTTCTCGGAGTCTGTAATCACTGTTTATACTTTCCCATGTCAGTCTGCGGGAGTCCCCCTCTCTCTGCTTTTCTTCTCCCGTTGGCAGCTGGTTCTGTGAACGTTTGGTTGAAACAAACATTCTTTCCCGGGGCATGAATGTCTGTCTCCTTGATCTGGGGCATCAGCGCATAGCCCTGAATTCCGTACGTCTTGGTGAGGTTTTTCAGATCGGGAATGTTGATGCTTTGGAGAAGGGGAGGCTCCAAGAGGGACAGGGTGACGCTGGACTCTTCACCCCCCACCCGTGCCACACCAAGGTGTCCCTTCCCCTTGATAAGCCTTGACTGACAATGCCTCTCCATTTTGGAGCTCGCATTACAATATGACTTCTGGGGCCTTTGAAGTCCCAGCTGCAGGAACCAAAGAACTGGAGTGATTAGGGGGCCAGCCCTCTCCAGGAAGGGGGTAGCTGCACACTTGAATATGAAGTGCAATTAAAAAGGAGCACCTGGGCTGAAATTGAAGCAAGGAATGTGACTTTGGATCCAAGGAGAAGTGGGCTCGTTGTAATCACGTAAGAATGCTCATCTCCACAAAGTGCTTGATTCAAAAAAACCCCAAAACTTAAAAAAAAAAAAAAAAAAGCAAAACACCCTCTGACTTGCCAGCACATTAAAAGAATGCAAGGATTCTTGCAGACACCTTCAGGGTTGCTCACAGTAACATTAACTTAGCAGAGGCTCCACCCAGGACAATGGTGAGACCTTTTGTCACTTTTCATCGTCCTGGTGTTTTCCTAGTTCCCCAAACGCCCATAGATTCTTATTACATCCCTTCTCATACTCATTTTGCCTGGCCACACCCTCAGCTAATTTCCTAGAGGCAGTGCCTGTTCCCATGTGTTGCTAGTGGTAAAGAACCCATCTGCCAGTGCAGGAGACAAAAGAGACATTGGTTTGATCCCTGGATTAGGAAGATGCCCTGGAGGAGAACGTGGCAACCCACTTCAGTATTCTTGCCTGGAGAATCACATGGACACAGTAGCTGGGCATTCTATACTCCATAGGGTTGTGAAGAGTTGGACATAACTGAAGCAACTTAGCATGCACACACGCCGTGCCTGTGTGGGGGATGGGGGAGTGGGTGCGTGGGAGTAGGGGATAAGGGGACATGTGTGTTCTGGTTTTAACATCTTACCTCCATCACAACTCGCCCATCACTTTGACCAGAGGATCTAAAATTTGACCTGCATCTGAATCAGCTGTTAAAACTCAGATGGCTGGGTTCTGTCCCCAGACTTTCCAATTCTCTAGGTCCAGTCTCGGGCAGAAAATTTGCATTTCTAACAAACTGCTGGAGGATCATGATGCTGTTGGTCCAGGGACTACACTCTGAGAATCACTGGGTTAGACCAACCAGTTCAAATCAGAGACTGAGTTAAAGTGAGTCGTCATATTGAGGGAAAAGTTCCTGGACTGGAAGTCAACAAGAAGAAGCAAGTCTAAGCTTTAGTCAGGCCCCCGATAAGCTCAGCCAACTTGGGCAGGACTTTGCAATCTTGATCACACTACAGAATACCTGGCAGCCATTTATCAAGTTAATGCCAGGCCCACCCAAGATGGACTGAATCAGAACCTCTGGGTGATTTCCATGTGCTTTAACCTCTCCAGTCCTCAGCTCTGTCTTCTAAACAATAGGGATAGTAATTTTTACCCCATAGAACCACTGAGGGGAAAAACACAAATATTAAAACCCCTTTGTAGATATACAGATGGCCCAAAGGCACATGAAAAGATGCTCATCATCGCCAATTATTAGAGAAACACAAAGCAAAACTACCATGAGGTACCACTTCACGTGGGTCAGAATGGCCATCATCAAAAAATCTACAAACAATAAATGCTGGAGAGGATGTGGAGAAAAGAGAACCCTTCTGCATTGTTGGTGGGAATGTAAGTTGGTGCCATCACTATGGAGTACAGTACGGAAGTTCTTCAGAAAACCAAAACAGAATTACCATATGATCCAGCAATCCCATTCCTGAGCATAAACCCAGACAAAACTCTAACCCAAAAGAGATACATGCACCCCTATGTTCAGAGAAGCATAATTTATAAGAGCCAAGACATGGAAACAACCTAAATGTCCACCAGCAGAACAATGGATAAAGAAGATGTGGTACACATACACAACAGAATATTATTCAGTCTTAAAAAATGAAATATAGCCATTTGCAGCAACATGGATAAACCTAGAGATGATCATACTAAAAGTTAAGTCAGAAAGAGAAAGACAAATATCATATGATATAATTTGTATGTGGACTCTAAAATAAAAAAAAAACACAAACACACACAAATAAACTTATCTATAAAACAGAAACAGACTCACAGAACTAGAGAACAGACTTGTGTGATTGCAAAGGATAAGGTGGTACAGGAGGGATGGACTGGAAGTTTGGAATTGGTGGGTGCAAACTACTATGTATAGCATGGATAAACAATAAGGTCCTACTGTATAGAATGGGGAGCTACATTCAACATCCTGTGACAAATCATAATGGAAAAGAATCTGAAAAAGAATGTGTATATGTAAAACTGAATCACTGGTGTACAGCAGAAATTAACGCAATATTGTAAAACAACTATGGGCTTCCTTCGTAGCTCAGTCAGTAAAGAATCTGCCTGCAATCCAGGAGGCCTGGGTTCGATTCCTGGGTCATGAAAACCTCTTGGAGAAGGAAATAGCAACTTACTCCAGTATTCTTGCCTGGAGAATCCATGGACAAAGACTGGCAGGCTACAGTCCATGGGGTCGCAAGAGTCAGACAGGACTTAGCAACTAAACCACCACCAAATCAACTATACTTCAATAAAATTAACTCTTAAAAATTAAAAAAAAAATTTATACCTTCATAAGTGACAAAGCACCAGTCAAATGCTAGCTATTACATTTCCCTTGCAGAAAACATTTCAATTTTAATTGAGCTTACCAATACCTCTATTAATATCTAAGCCAGAACAGATATCTCTGGCAAAAGTTAATCTCTTGGAGGAGAGAAAATCTTTTCAACACATTCATCTTGCTCCACCAACACACAGGCCTCTCCTTGCTTCTGTTTTGAAAACATGTCTTTGTGTTTTCCACCCAGTGCAAGGAAGAAAGTTCAATTACTCTTGGTGGTTCTCCAGTGGTTTGGTGACCCTAATTAACTCTAAGCCAGAAGTTGGCCAACTTTTTCCGTAAAGGGCCAAATAGTAAATCTCTGAGGCTTTTCAGGCTATACAGTCTCTGCTGCAACTACTGAACTCTGCCTTTGTGGCTTGAGAGCAGCCACAGACAATTCGCAATGAATGGGCATGGCTGTGAGCCAATAAAACTTTATTTACAAAGACAGGTGGCAGGCTAGAGCTGGCCTGTGGGCTGCAGTTTGCCAACCGTCTCTCTCAACTTACAATAAAGTCACAAAAAAGTTCAAGTTAGCAGCTCGGTATCTTTCTAACAAAATGTCATGAGCAAAAAGCTGTTTTCTCTCCATGCGCGCGCGTGTGTGTGTGGAGAAAGTGGGAGATATCTGGCAAAGGAGGACAGGGAAAAGGACAGAACTGGCTGAAAGTCAAGTCACTTGCTTCACAATTGCTACCTGGTGTAAGCTGTGTGCCCAGGTAAGGTGACTATAGCCTTCGCCGGTGGCCCATGTTAGGTTTTTTGAAAGCAACAAAGACTTCCTGGACAGCACAGGAAGCTCAATATGCTGTGATAACCATATGAGGAAAGAATCTGAAAAAGAATGGATATACGCATATGTATAACCGAATCACTTTGCTGTACATCTGAAAGTAACACAACATTGTTAATTCAACTATACTCAAACCAATAAAAAACTTCTAAAAACTTGAAAAAAGCAGAAGCCCCTCTCCCATTCATCTGTGTTTTCTGTTTAAAGCTGGGGGCACACTTCCCAAGCCACCAGGCACAGCAACGCCTGTCCCCAGACCTTGGACTCCCCACCCCATCCTTGCCTGACACAAGGCACTTCCCCCTTCTCCCCTTATCCCAGCTTTATGAAAAACTCACCTAAACACCACCAAACATGGTCCCTTTGTCTGGGCTTCATAAATGTCAATGCTCACTTCTATAGAATTCAATTGTAGGGAGGCGGGGTGGGGGGTGGATTTGCTCCCCCCAACACATTCACCTTGGCACTGTCCAGACATTTGGGGTTGTCCCAACCAGGGGGATGGCTGCTACTGACACCTAGTGGGTAGAGGCCAGGGATGCAGTCAGACAATTTCCAGTGCATGGGCCCGCCCCAAGAATGATGGAGCCCCTAAGGCTACTAGCGTTGCGGCTGAGAAACCCTCAGGACAGAGGTGACTGGGAAAGTCTGGGGACTGAGAAATGGGATTCAGGGACCTCACGCCAAGTTTCACTCCACCACGTTTCTCTGGACAGGCTCCTTCAGTGCCTCAGTCACTGAAGCCACCGCTGTTTCTTTCCTTGGAAGTGAGAGAATCTTGGAGAACTGTGGATCTCAGAGCTGGAAGTGAACTCATGAGACCTGTCACCTAGGGCTGTTGTTTAGTTGCTAAGTCGTGTCCAACTCTGTGACCCCATGGACCGTAGCCCACCAGACTCCTCTGTCCATGGGATTTCCCAGGCAAGAACACTGGAGTGGGAAGCACTTCTCAAACTTAACTCTGCACACAAATCCCTGAGGATCTTGTTCAAATGCTGATCTGACTCAGTAGACCTGGGAGGGACTTGGAACTCATTTCTAACCAGCTGTGGGGATCTACACTCAGCTAATCCCTAGATATCTTACAGGTTATGAAGCATAAGGAAATGGACCTGCCTCACAGAAAATGTGCTTAAAGTTCATTAAAGGGGCCTCGCTTCTTCCAGGTCACTCACACAGAGATTCTGAAAAGAAACAAAAACAGACACTCTGGATGCCATAGTTACAACTCTCTAAGACTAGTCTGGGGAACCCCATGAGACGGAACTTTCCAGTTTAGTTAAGCACAGAATCCACTCTTTCCATTGGGCACCCGGCAGAAATACTGAATCTTGGAAACACTTGAGGAAGGGCAACCCCACCACATGCAGACCTGCTCTGAGACCCTCTACTCCATGGAGCAGGGCTTCTCAGGTGGGGCTAGTGGGAAAGAACCTGCCTGCTGATGCTAAAGATATGTAAAAGGTGCGGGTTCCATCCCTGGGTTGGGAAGATCCCCTGGAGGAAGGCATGGTAACCCACTCCAGTACTCTTGCCTGGAGAATGTCATGGACAGAGGAGCCTGGCAAGCTAGTTCACGGGGTCATAGAGTCAGACACAACTGAAGTGACTCAGAACTCCATGGAGCAAAAACTCGGTGCTGGGCAACTCCCTGGAGAGTTCCTTGGTGATGATGTAAACCACCCACAGCCAGTCCTAGAAAGGCTCAGGTCTCTCTGTGGACCGACAGAAGTTTGAGAAATGTCAGAAAAAGAAATCATCGGAAGGGAGCTAGCACCAATTTCCACTTGGTTCAGAATCCCTGGCAGGACACAAGTCAGGGAGCCCTGGGGGCAAGCCTGAGGCATGAAATGAACATGGAGCCACGCAGTAGGAAGGGAGGGAGGAAAGATGTTCTACTTGCAGCAGCAGCCCTGGGACTCAACCTGTCAAGCAGCCTGCAGACTGAAATTTACGTGTGTGTTTTCAATTTCTCTGACAGAATCTGTTTGGATTGAGGATGGCTGTTTAATCTTTGAAATATGTGTTCCATCACAAATGCTGGAATCACAGAGAAATTGCTCCCTTCATTCTGGGAGCCAAACCCTGACCAAAGGGGTTTGGAAATCCCCACAAGGTGCTCTTTGGTTATTGCTCATTCAGAAAGAAAAAGCCGTTTCTCTAATGAAACGCAGTGCTGAGGAACTGCCAGAAATAGATGCTCCCTACCTGCTTTCCCAGATGGTAGCTTCTTTCTAGCCAATTAACTACCAGTGAACTGGGGAAGCACTGTAACAACAGGCATGCTGGGCTCCCCTGGGCTCAGCCAGAGCATGGAGTCCTGGGAGGACATGAAACTCTGCCCATCTTGATTCACGAAAGCCCAGAAAGAAGCCTGCCTGACCCGGACACTTTATTTGCAAGGTCATTCCGGTTAGCTTGAGCTAGAATTAAAACTGGTGGGTTGCCACCTTTCGGACAACTGTTAGTTCATTCTCCCCCCTCTGGCTTCTAACTACTTAATGTTGAAGGAAGTGCTTCCCAGGTGGCTCAGTGGTAAAGAACACATCTGCTAATACAGGAGACGCGGGTTCAATCCCTGGGTCAGGAAGATGCCGTGGAGGAGGAAATGGCAACCCACTCCAGTATTCTTGCCTGGGAAATCCCATGGACAGAGGAGCCTGGCGGGCTACAGTCCCTAGGATCACCAAGAGTTGGATGCGGCTGAGCACGCACATTGAAGGGAAATAGCCAGAACCTATAAGAGGCTGCTCTTCATGAGTTTTACTAATGAGACATCTTTCTATATTAATACCATGCCACAGTCAGGTTTCTGTCTGCAAGAGTAGTGGGTATAGGGTTTTAGACTGTCTGAAAATAAGTAAGTTAAACAGTCTAGTTGGAGAAGGCAATGGCACCCCACTCCAGTACTCTTGCCTGGAAAACCCCATGGATAGAGGAGCCTGGTAGGCTGTAGTCCATGGGGTCGCGAAGAGTCAGACACGACTAAGTGACTTCCCTTTCACTTTTCATTTTCACGCATTGGAGAAGGAAATGGCAACCCACTCCAGTGTTCTTGCCTGGAGAAACCCAGGGACGGGGGAGCCTGATGGGCTGCCGTCTATGGGGTCGCACAGAGTCGGACATGACTGAAGCGACTTAGCAGTAGCAGCAAACAGTCTTGTGTTTCAAGAACTCTTGCTCTAAATCTGAGGGTAATTAATAGTTCAGCATCCATGTGAATTTATGCTTTTCTGCTCAAAAGTCATTATAAAATAGAATATACATATGTATAACTGAATCACTTTGCTGTACATGTGAAACTAACACAACATTGTAAACCAACTATACTGTAAATAAAAAGTCAATATAAAGCCATAGAGAAATGGAATTTCCCATCAAGTGGTTTCTTTCCTAATAATTTCCCATTAATCTGGAGTCAGTGAGGGTTTTTTTTTTTTTTTTAACATCCCTTAAGAGAGCTGAGATTTTGGTTCTTCTGTTTGCTTTGTTTCATTTTTGTTTTGGGGGTGGAGGGAATGACTGAAAGAGTTGGTGGGAAAGACAACTGGTTAGTTCAATTTTTGTTTATTTTTAGCAATCTTAAAATGTCTTATGTCCATTAACTACACAAAATTAAAGTAACTTCCAGTTAAACTTACTGGGAGGACTGCATAACATGAAAAGACGATAACATTTACCACTTGTATGGTCTATTCCAGGCCAAGTGCTTTACACTGATTAACTCTCACAACCACATCTCTAGTGAAGAGCACTGACCCACTCTACAGTAATGGGGAAACCCAGGCTCAGAGAGGTATGATTCTTTAACAATGTCACACACCCAAGAAGCTGCAGAGCTGGAATTCAAGGGCAGTTCTACAGGCATCTAAGTCAGCATGACTCCGTGAAAACCCAATGCTGAAATTCTGTTAGAATGTTGGTTCTTTTTGCTCTTCAGACACCACTCAGTTCAGTTCAATTCAGTTCAGTCGCTCAGTTGTATCCGACTCTTTGCGACCCCATGAATTGCAGCACGCCAGGCCTCCCTGTCTATCACCAACTCCCGGAGTTCACTCAAACTCACCTCCATCGAATTGGTGATGCCATCCACCCATCTCATCCTCTGTCGTCCCCTTTTCCTCCTGCCCCCAATCACTCCCAACATCAGGGTATTTTCCAATGAGTCAACTCTTCATATGAGGTGGCCAAAGTACTGGAGTTTCAGCTTCAGCATCAGTCTTTCCAAAGAACACCCAGGACTGATCTCCATTAGAATGGACTGGTTGGATCTCCTTGCAGTCCAAGGGACTCTCAAGAGTCTTCTCCAACACCACAGTTCAAAAGCATCAATTCTTCAGCACTCAACTTTCTTCACAGTCTAACTCTCACATCCATACATGACCACTGGAAAAACCATAGCCTTAACTAGATGGACCTTTGTTGGCGAAGTAATGTCTCTGCTTTTCAATATGCTATCTAGGTTGATCATAACTTTTCTTTCAAGGAGGAAGCGTCTTTTAATTTCATGGCTGCAATCACCATCTGCAGTGATTCTGGAGCCCCCCAAAATAAAGTCTGACACTGTTTCCACTGTTTCCCCATCTATTTCCCATGAAGTGGGAGACCACTAGACCACAGAAACTTCCAGGCATGGCTTTAATACCACAGATATGCCAATGGCTTGATTTCCATCTCCAACTCTAATGATTCCCCTGAACTCTGGACTAGAATGTCCAACAGGTATCTCCAGTGTAGCACTTCCAAAATGGAGCTATTCACCACTACTAGCCCCCCTCAGTAGATGGTGACCTAGCTGTACCATTTCATATCCATCCCACAATAAATCTGCTGGTTCTGCCTTGGAAATACAACCAAAATTCAAGAACCTCTCTGGGACAAGCCTCTATCCCAGCTCACCTATTTGCAATAGCTTCTGGGCTTGCTATAGAACAGCCAGAATGGTTTGTGTACCAGGCAAATTCAATCACATCCTTCCTCTGAATTCTGTATCTTTCCCTGGCCTTCCATGATGGAGAAGCATCTCCTTCATCTCCTCCTCCCTGACAGGAAAAACAAAACCAACTTTAAAACTTCCACTGCCTCCCCAGGCTCCATACCCTGTAGCTACTCACCGCTGGTGGCCCTCGATATCACCCCAGGCCTGCTTTATGAAGGACAGTTGCTCGTGTGGGCCACCCTGCTGAGGGTGATCCTCCTAAGCTGTCCCTGTCAAAGGGGGCTCCCCTCACTGCCTCTTCCAGGTCAAAGATACATGAGCATTCTTGGTGCCTTTTTTTTTTTTTTTCCAAATTTTCTGTAAAGTTGACCATTTCAAAATACAAAACTGGTCAGGAAGGATGAAATTCAAACCCACCAGGCTAAGAACAAGGGATTTAAAAGCTGAGTCAAGCTCAAATCCCAATCTCGCACGACAATCTTAAGAGTGGATCTTTAACCTTGCCAGGCACTTCCGCAGTCACCAGAATCAGGTTTTGAAGGTTCTCCAGGGTAGCAACAGGCTGGGATATCGCAGCCTCTCTTCCATTTTACAACATGCTGCTTGAGGACTCATGCTCATTTCATTTTTCAAAAACCCTCCTGCACTGTTCATGGGAATGTAAATTGATACAACCACTATGGAGAACAGTACGGAGGTACCTTAAAAAACTAAAAATTGAACATATATGATCTAGCAACCCCACTTCTGGGCATATATCCAGAGAAAAACATACTTTGAAAAGATAAATGCACCTCAATGTTCACTGCAACACTATTTATAATAGCCAGGACATGGAAGCAACCTAAATGTCCACTAACAGAGGAATGGATAAAGAAGATGCAAAGAAGATGGAATGGATAAAGAAATAATACAATGGCATATTACTCAGCCATAAAAAAGAATGAAATAATGCCATTTACAACAACATGATAGACCTAAACATTGTTGTACTGACTGAAGTCAGTCAGACAGAAGAGAAATACATGGTATCACGCATACCTGGAATCTAATTTTTAAAAAGATACAAATGAACATACTTACAAAACAGAAACAGACTCAGATTTTGAAAACAAATTTATAGTTACCAAAGGGGAAAGGTGAGGGGAGGGATAAATTAGGAGTTTTGGATTAAGCTATACACACACTAATATATATAAAGTAGATAACCAACAAGGACCTTCTTTTTAGCACAGGGAACTCATCTACTCAACACTCTGTCATAATCCACAAGGGCAAAGAATTTAAAAATGAATGAACGTATGTATAACTGAATCACTTCACTGTATACCTAAAACTAACACAACACTGTCAATCAATTATACTCTAATAAAATTTTTAAAAATAAAAAGTTTCTTTAAAAATACAGAGTTTAAACATACAATGTTTAGTAATTTGCCAATGTTTATACAGAGTGTTACAATAATTAAAAAAAAAAACAACCCACATTGCTATGTCATCATTCCAACACCAAACGTGAATGTATTTCTTTCCCAGCACAACTAGAACTGCAAATAAATAGTGAGACCCACGTCAGTGAAAATGGAGTCTGGTTCATGTTCCTCAGTGTAGACAGGGACAAGCTCCCTCCTCATGTCAACCATTTCAAAGGTTAGAAGCAGAGTCTAATAAAACACTGTCCACATGAAATGAAAATGAAGACATAATATTACAATTACTTGAAATTCAATAGTTCTCCTCCTTGAGTTTCTCGCCTTTTCTAGCTCAGCATCGGAATAATGAATGCAATGAATGCTGAACAGATTTTGCATGTGTTGATAATTTAAAGGAAACGGTTCTCACCTAAGTGAAACAAACTGCTGGAAGTTTTTTTCAGTTTCTGTAACTTATTAGGGCCAAAAAACAAACAAACAAAAAAAAAACCTATTGACATGTCCTCTCCTTTTCAAGTCATCTAGAAATTTCAAATAGAGAACTATAGATTGCCACAGCAAACACTGAATATGGATTTGCTTCTAGCACACTTGCCTTTCCGTAAAAGCCATATGCACATGGGCATTCCCAGGGGATATGCTGAAAAACACAAGAAATCCACATGTCACATTCAGGATGCTCTTTATTTGCCATCTGTCCTTCTACAACACATTCCTTCAGCGATAGAAAAAGACAGCAAGAAGTAGGTCAATGTGCCTCATTATGGAACTCCTTTTCCATTACATACTTATATTTTATTCACATAAAAAATCTATTCAGAGAGAACCCAGAAAGTTCTACAAATGTCTACAAACTTTGGTTCTGGAAAAAGAAACAAAAACAGTATTCAACTTGAGCCAGAGTTCCAGATCTACTCATCTCGTTCACCAGACCACCAGGTAAAGTGGACGAAGCTCTACATGCGGATACAGCGCACTTCAGAACCCCATCCACGTGCAACAAAGGGCCCAGCGGTATGCTCCCTGCGAGTCTGTCTGAGGCCAGGGTCAGTGGCCAGTCAGGGCTCCAGGGGAGCCAAGCAGTTGGCTCTGGCAGTGGCGCTACAAGGCCCCCATCCCAGCCCTGACCTGGCTGTCTAGTGCTGGCCCTCTGAGCCCCAGTTGACTCTAAGCTAAGCACTGGGGGAGAGGACATGACCATGGTTGACCTCAGCCCAGAGTCAACTCCCCCCTCCTCTCCTCTCCTCTTCCCAGGCCTCAGCTGGAAGAGGGGGCATTCTGTGGTTTTACTGAACTTTGGCTGTCTGTTCACTGTTTTGTGTTCCCTTCTGAAGCTCCATGTTTCAGCTAACAGGGTGTCCTGGATTATATAAATCCAGGCTATGACTAAAACTCTTTGGAGAGCCTATATGGGATTAAGAGGGGAACTACATTAAGACTTTTGAGGACTGAAAGCCCAGGAGAATCCAGCTTCACTCGCACTGTTCCATAGAAACCTCAACAGCAACAAAACATTATGAGCCACGTAGGTCCTGTGAGTGTAACCACAAATGTCATTCTCTTAGAGGACCTAAGATTATATTCTACTACCACAGACTGACCGTTCCACACTGAAGTGGCTATCTGCTATTATTTGGAAGGAGGCCAGTTAATTACAGACACATATTCCATACTTTTGTCAGTGGGATCTGACTTCAACTCCTTTAAGTTTTCAATCAGGTTAAACCCATCAGTATATTTCCTTGTATCTACCAGAAGTTTCACCAAAACCCTCTTATAGTTGGGTTTCTCTCCAGAATAAACATTTTTATTAGGGCTAAGAAAGGATGGCTTCTAATTGGGAGTGCCAGGTCAAATCCAAGAGGGGAGGGGGCAGTAAGGTCACAGGAGAGTGACTGACATCAGCAAGACAGACTGGGAAGATGGCAGGAAGAACAATGACAAACATACAACGACAGCATCCAATAGAGTAGACACCATCCCCCTCCCAAGGGCCAATCCCCTTATTCAGAGAGTTTTAATCTCATTGAGTGCAACATGCCTACACAGCTAAATACTCTCCTTCCCAGACTCATGTGCAATGGGGGGCACCAGAATTTCAGCCAATGGAGGTAAGCCAATTATCTCTAGGAAAGCTCTGTGTTCCCCCCCACCCCACACACACACACAATACACCTTGTCACCTGCCTCTTCGTTCCTCTTCCAGCTTAGAGAGCAGTTATCAGACCTGGCAGGTCAGTGACCATCTTGTGACTACGAGGTAGGAAGCCAACGGGTAAGGGGTAAGGATGTGGAGAAAAAGTACCAAAGGCCACGAGTCATCAAGGATACTGTGGAAACAGTCCTGAGAGCCCACCTCCAGGTTTCTTAGTCCACTCTTCACTGTGTGTTTTCTATTATTTGCAGCCAAATGCACACCTGATACATCAAAAGCCAATGATGAGACTGAAAAGGATGAGGATGACTCAGGGAAAAGGAAAGAACAAAGACAAAAGGGAAAGGACAAGGGGCATCAATCTTACCGAGGTCACCCAGTGGACCTAAGAAACACAGCTTAATTCCTTCCCACAGACACGACCAAAGTCCTGACTAAAAGAATAAATGTATCATTACGTTCAACTCAAAGATGCTCAAATTGGCTGTCTCAAATTTAACTCTGTCCTCCTGTGCTCTGATTGCTAATATGAAAGTGCATGCTTATACATTAAGGCTGGATGTTTTGCATCCTACAGAGAGGAGAATGGAACAGATTTAGAATCAATTTAGTATTTCTCTTGCAATCCATTTGGAGGAGTTCCCACTGAGAACTCATCTGCCTCACCCTCTCGGCAGCCGTATTTAATAAGATCTGAGAAGAAAAATAAGCACTAACACTGGGTAGTCTGTTTTGACACTTGTATATGCTATTTGGAAATTCAAGTCACTATGGCAAGCTGGCAGAATATAGGACATGGCCCTTGGAAAGCGCTTGACTGATCGATATTTAAGAATGCACAGGCAACAGCAATAAATGAAGCAGATGCAATGGAGATGCAAATCAATGATGGGTATGTATACCCTCAAAATAAGGACAAATCTCTTTCTGTGGCAGGAAACAGCGCAGCACCAAATGCTCAAAAGTTCATCGTGCAGCCCCCAGGTGCTGGTCTTGCAGAGAGAAATGTTTTCTTCATACTCAACATGGCAGAAGACCCAATCTTGGTTCAGAAACTGAGGGATAAGCAACAAAACCGGCTGAGAACAGGAGCCAGCAATGGCTGGTCACAAGTGAACCCACTAGCATACTTGCAGCTTTCGCTATGTTCACATTTAATTTCTTTTTCTTTTCCAACAAAGTAAGTGCAAATATCTTTAGTCTGATTCAGTAACATAGCAGCCAAACCTCAGGAACCAATAAATAAGGACACTGACATGCCAATACCCCTCGGCCTTTCACATTCAAAGCTTTACCAACACCAGCCTGCAACAGAAGGGGCAAATGTTTCTTGACTCAGCAATTGTGTTCCAGATCCTTGTACAAACCACATCATTTACCCCCACCCACATGCCCCCACAGCAGTTACTAAACTCACAACACAGCTTGAAACTCATAAGGGGTTAAAGCTATAAAATGCCTACTCATAGATGTATATTTTTTTAAGTTTCATTCTTTTCCCCTTCCTTTCAAACAAAGCTTTTGTTTCCACTGCTCCCAGTGCATGACGGTTCATTAGGATAATAACTATCATTTGTTTATTTCTTTCTAATGATACAGTTGTATTTTTCTCAAAGAAACTACCATCTTGTTTCTAATTAAACATGATGGATTCAGGGTCCTGGTTTGCCATCTGGGCCATATGTCTCAGAACATCTTTTTTCGTGATGATGCCAAGAAGTCTCCTGGAGAAGAAACAAAATAGAGAAAAAAGGTCAGCCTTGCAATACTGATTCACACATCTCTCTGATCCCCAGAGCCCTCCCCACCTGGGCGCAGAGAGAGACCACATTTCCCAGCTATCCTTGCAGATGGGTAGGGCCAACTGAGAGAGCTCTGGACAATGGCATGTGGGTGGAGGTGAGTGATGCCCCTCCCAAGTCACCTGCACATTTCCTCTCTCATTTGATGGTTCCAGACAGAGGAGCCAGTAAAGGACTCTGAGGTCACAGAGGATGAATCGGGAGCCATCAGATTCAAAGACCTGGACCCTGGGATGACTGTGTGGTACAGAGCTCACACCTGCTGCAACTCACACTGGATGTGAGTGACATGGGAGAAAAATCAACCTTTATTGTGTTTGGCCACTGATATTACAGGCTTGCTTATTATTGCAGTAAGCCTATGATGTCTAATATACACTCACCCAATTTTTAAGAATATAATCAGTTAAAAAGGGCTTACAAAAGCCAATGTCAAAACTTGATCACACTGCAGAAATCCCATGTGTAAGGCATTTTAAGTCTAAGAAGTGTTAAGTATAACAATTGGTTCAATTTTAAACCTATCTTACTGGAAGGGTAAAGTTTGACATTCATGTCTGACTATTTATATAAATTACCTCCTCTTCCAAAGTTCCATGGCTGTCCCCTTACCAAAACAATGCCACTTCCCAGAGCCCCTGGTATCGGGCCACCTATACTGTAAACTGTCCAACTCCTACTTTTTACAAACACAATGTGAACAGTGTTCCTGGGTCATGAACACACACTTGCACAACTGTTCATGGCAGCCCTTGCCTCTTCTCAATCTTATTAAATATTTAAATGAATATCTGCTGGGGTCAAATCATGCCCCCTGGGGAAAGTGAAAGGAGTGAAAAATGGGGATGTACACAAGTTCTCCAGGGAAAAGAAGTTCCACTGTAAACTTAACCTGCAAAATTCTGCTCACCTCATCTTCATCATCCCCAAGAAGAGGAGAAGAGAGGATGGCAGTCTCACCCTGCAATATTGCATGGCTATTAAAATGAAAGGTTTCTGGGGCTTCCCTGGTGGTCCAGTGGTTAAGACTCTGCTTCCAATGCAGAGGGTGCCGGTTCAATCCTTGGTTGAGGAACAAAGATCCCATAAGCCACACAAGGTGCGTCCAAAAAAAAGAAAAGATTTTTTTTTTAAATGATAGGTTTCTCCTATCTGTGAAAAATGATGATATACCAAAAAATATGAAAACAAAGCTGTACTACACTGTCATTTATTTAATTAAAGCCAAAGTATCAAACTCATCTCTTACTAATAGGAAGTGAACATGAAGATGGGGGCACAAGTACTCATAGCAGTATTGCAGTGAGGTATAGCTGGTGAAACAGACAGTGGTTAGTGAAACTGTAAGGTCAGAATTCTGACTTCTTTGTCCATGACCACGCTGGGCCTTAACCTTGAAAAAGCGATTGATTTCTTGTGTTAGTTTCCCCATCTATCACACCCCGTGGCAGAGAGGGACTTCTTTCCCTCCATCTCACTGGAACATCAAGAGAGAGAGGGAAAGAGCAAGAAAGGCCTTTAAAAGCATGATACACAGAGGCTTCCCTGGTGGCTCAGTGATACAGAATCTGCCTGCCAATGCAAAAGACATGAGTTTGATCACTGGTCCAGGAGGTTCCCACATATGCCACAACTACTGAGCCTGTGCTCTGGAGCCAGGGAACCGCAATTGCTGAGCCCACGTGCCACAACCAGTGAAGCCTACACACCTAAAGCCCGTGCTCCACAACAAGAGAAGCCATTGCAATGAGAAGCCCACACACAGCAAGGAAGAGGAGTCCCCACTCACTGCAACTAGAGAAAAGTCTGTGCAGCAACAAAGACCCAGCATAGACAAAAACTAAATAAATAAGTTTTTTTTTAAAAAAAAAAAGCATACTACTAATGTATGGCAAAACCACTACAATACTGTAAAGTAATTAGCCTCCAATTAAAATAAATAAATTTATATTTTAAAATAAATAAATAAAAAGCATACTAAACTAATTACAAATAGAACATCCATAGGATCTAATATAGTTTCTATACGTGAAAAGGAATAGTAGTAACTCTCTTCCTTCTTCTCAGTAACACCCATACAAAATACAAGGTAAAGAGAAAAAGAGCAGATATGACAGTAACTTCTGTGTGACTGAGTCAAATTTGCTTTTCCTAGTTGTCTATTAACTGCAAAAAATGAAGATAACTGGAAATTAGCCAGCAGTTTACCTCTAAACAAGACAGTAATAAGTTTTATAATAATCACATTTATAACATATTTATGTTAAATTGCTTGAAGTGTTTAAACAAGCCACATTAAATTTTAGTTAATGTTTAATATTGTCAATAGAGAAAGTAAATAATTGACTATGAATCTTTAGAAATATTACAGGTAAAATGCTGAAAGTGTTTTTTAAAAAAACATGCTGAACAAAAAGAATAATGGCAACACAGATGACAAAACCGAAAGAAAGCACCACAACTAAAGCAATAGTCTCAAAAACTGGAGGAAAAAAATGTACCAAGCACAAAAGAATTAGAAAATCAACATTTTGCAACTCCCAGGGCAATCATTAGTTTAGTCAATCATTTATCAATGGATTCCAAAACCACTGAGTAAATGGTTGCTGGAAAACAGAAAATTCACATGGTCTCAAAGTATCCCTCCACAGATTACATACAAAGAGAAAAATGTCCCCTTATAACAGAGGGCTCTGGCCATCACCACCTCATCCCAGTGATGGAGCTTATCACCAGCCAAGTCAGAAAAGCTGACATTATGACGTCATCAATATTGGAACATTGCCCAAAGCTACTTAAAAAAAAAATCAAACCATGAGGAAGCAATCAAACAAATTCACAATGTGGGATTACTGGTCTGAACTCTTAAAAACAAATCTAGGTCATAAATAACAAGGAAAAAAGACAGGAAGCTCTTCTAGATAGAGACTAAAGAAGCAAAACAAACCAATGCAATGTGTGAACACTGAAGGAATTCTGGACTGAAAATGATATGAACTAGATAGTGAATGATATACGTAATTACTGGTATGAAAAAGAATGTCCTTAGTCTTTTAGAAAATGTATGCTTCAAATATAACTGCCCAAACTTGGAAACACTGAAGACGTCCTTCGGTAGGTGAGTGAATCAACAAACTGGTCCATCCAGACAATGGATATTACTCAGCACTAGAAAGAAAAACAAGCCATCAAGCCAGGGAAAGACACGAGGAACCTGAAATGCACACCTCTCCCTCCTCTACACACTTTGTGACTCCAACTCTATGACGTTCTGGAAAAGGCAAAACGATGGAGACAGTAAAAGGATCAGTGGTTAGCAGAGGTTGAGGGGAGGGAGGGATGGACAGACAGAGCACAGAGGATGGTTAGGGTTGTGAAACTATTCCTGATGATACTACAATGGTGGATACATGTCATTATGAATTTATCCAAACCCACAGGATGCACAACACCAAGAGTGAACCCTAAAGTGAATGATTACTGTTGTTTAGTCACTCAGTCGTGTCTGACTGACTCTTTTTGCAACCCCATGAATGGTAGCCCTCCAGGCTCCTCAGAATACTGGAGTAGGTTGCCATTTCCTCCTCCAGGGGATCTTCCCAAGCCTGGGATTGAAGCTGCATCTCCTACATTGGCAGGTAGATTCTTTACCACTGAGCCACCAGGGAGATGGATCATAGTTAATAATAACATCGCAACACTGGCTCACTGAGGGCAACAAATATAAACCATAAATATAAGATGTTAACAGGAAGAGAAACAGAGAGGACCAGAGGGGGAACTCTATGCTTTCTGCTCAATTATCTCGTAATTCTGAATGGCTCAGAAAATATAGTCTATTAATTCAAGAAGACAAAATTCTCAGGAGGGAAGAAAGTGGTTGTCTGAATGGAAGGGCCAGGGGTGGTGAAGGAGGACAGAGCTAAGAACCATTGTTCCTTCCAGCTGTGTAGGGCTTTCCTAGTGGCTCAGATGGTAAAGAATCTGCCTGTGATGTGGGAGATCCAGGTTCTATCCCTGGCTTAGGAAGATCCCCTGAAGAAAGGAATGGCTACCCACTTCAGTATTCTTGAGCTTCCCTGATGGCTCAGACATTTAAAAATCTGCCTACAACACAAGAGACCCAGATTCAATTCCTGGGTCAGGAAGACACCCTGGAGAAGGAAATGGCATTCCACTCCAGTATTCTTGCCTGGAGAATCCCTTGGACAGAGGAGCCTGGTGGGCTATAGTCCACGGGGTTGCAAAGAGTCAGACATAACCGAATGACTAACACTTTCTTCCTTCTGCTATTTGGAGCTACTTGACTTTAACCATTTTTTATAGATCAGTGACTAAAACACACTTCTAAAATTTATAAAAATACAGTAAAATCAAAGATGCCCCATAAAACAAGATGCTATTATCCTAAATCTGCCAAGGTGAGTCTGAGTTCTGATGGAGTCAGCTTGTACTGCTATAAGAAAGTACCACAAACTAGGTAACTGAACAACAGAAATGTATGTTCTCCTGGTTCCGAAGGCTGGGAAGGCCGAGATCGTGGCGCTGGCCAGTTTGGTTCCTCCTGGGTGTGGAGACGGCCACCTCTTTGCTGTGTCCTCACACGGCCTGTTTCTCTATGTAGGCATCACCAGTGTCTCCTTTCCTTCTAAGAACATCAGTCCCATCTGATTAGGGATGGGGCTTTTATGACCTCATTTAACCTTAACTCCCTCCTTAAAGTGGGCTTCCCTGGTGGCTCAGTGGTAAGGAATCCACCTGCCAACGCAGGAGATGCAGGTTCAATCCCTGTGTCGGGAAGAGCCCCTGGAGGAGGAAATAGCAACACACTCCTGTATTCTTGCCTGAGAAATGTCACAGACAGAGGAGCCTGGCGGGCTACAGTCCATGAGGTCACAAAGAGTCAGACATGACTGAGTGGCTCAGCATGCATACACACACCTGCAGACACTGTCTCCAAAGACAGCCATATTGGAGGCTGGAGCTTCAGTGTATGAATTTGGGGCTTGGGGCACAAAATTTAGTCCATTACAGTCCTTCAACTCCCTTTAAACTAAAAAATGAATAGTTAGAAGGGAAGCAGCTTATGCCTATAATACACAACTAAGAAAGGTGCGATCATCAGAGAAGTAGCAGCACGTGAAAGGAGGAAGAACCTTTTCATCTGAGGTGGAAGGAGTTCTGAGGCTGGCGGCCACCAATCAGCAGACAGTCGTTCAGCTTAAAAGTCTCTTCGGTCCTTTCGGACATTTGTATTTGAAAGCCTGGCTCAGGACCAGAACACTTGGAGAACGTAACTCAAACTGGATGATACCCATGTTCCTTGGTGGATGACAACCTCCTTGATCTTCTTTTTTGTAACACTCTTTGAGCCTCCTCCAGTTCTCCCTCACACAGAAGCTCAGTAAGATGCTGAGGAAACCAATATTGCTTTCAAAAAAAAGACTTGGTAGCATCTGCAAAGGGACAAGAACTTAACTGTAACACACACAGGCACTCTTCCCATATCTATAAAGCCTGGGTTTTGTTTCCTTATGTCCATCCTTAAGACAGTATCAAAACACTAGGCATCTGCAGTCCTGACAGCCCTGTCTTAAAGCTTGGTAACTATAATGTCTGAAAGTCAAGCTGGTTGTAACGGTTCTGGGGAAATACGGATTCAGGAGTTAGCTGCCTTGGGTTCAGGCATAAATTGTGCCTTGGCCTGCGAAAGTAATTCAGTCCAGTTCAGTTGCTCAGTCATGTCTGACTCTTTGTGACCTCATGGACTGCAGCACGCCAGGCTTCCCTGTCCATCACCAACTCCCAGAGCTTGCTCCAACTCATGTCCATTGAGTCAGTGATGCCATTCAAATATCAAAAAAGAAGAAAGATGAGCAACCTCCCAGAAGGAGGCAGCATTCAATCCAAGGGGGTTTGTTAGTGGTATGAAATGTCCTACTTGAGCTAAATCAACTGTTTCAATGCCCAGCCTCTTTGGGTAGCAGTTCAAGTGAAACTTTGGAATGATAAACAGTCCATCTATGACCATGAACATAATTCAGATTAGAGCACCGGGGCTCTTGTAAGAAGACCACCCTGGTCAGGACCTAAAGACCCACCTAGCATCTCCTCTGCTCCCTTTTTCTTTCTAGGTCCTCTATGGGGAAAATCCAAAATTCACTCTTGGCCACTGGACGCTTCCAAGACTTCAACTTTATGAGGACAAAGACTTCTCTGGCTTGTGGTCTGGTTTCATGATCACCGTAGAGCCCAGGCCCTGAGAAGTCCTTCAGACTACACGAGTCAAGGGTACGAGCTGTGGGGCTCGGCCAAGAGCTGGGATGGTACACGGTGATGGAATAGATCAAAAACACGAGCTGGCTTGAGCCGGGCCTGCCCTGGCTCAAAGCCCAAGGAGATGAAAGGCCCCGCAAACAAGGATCTCCTGCCAGCACTAACGTATCAGCATCTGTGTTTGTTTAAAATATGTACAGCGAGAGAGAGTGAGAGCGATTTTGTGTTCTCACAGAACATTCGGAGCCAATTTCGGCACCCAGATCTTCACAGGAAAAACTCATGGGGCTCCGTGAGGTGTGAGCGAGCGTCAAGGGCAGAATTTCCTGGCAGAACTGAAAATTCCAATGATAACTGACATGGGATTATTATTTTAAAGGGAAAGAGAAACTGCAAGACACTTGAGACGACACGGGTAATCGCGGTGGTATTTCTGCCGAGCACTGGAAATTCAAGCACATCAGTGGGCTTCAGTCGTTTATCAAGTGGGGACTTCAACCAACAGTAGCCCCTGGGAGCTGGTTACAAGTATAATTCTCAGGGCCCCTCCCAGATTGGAAGGATCAGTAACTGCAGGAGGGCCTGGTACTCGGGGTTTAACCTGAAGGTTTACTCCTCTCAGATTCTGATGCCTGCTCAAGTTTGAGAACCACTGGGTGCCTTTAAAAACCACCAGTAGAGGGGAAGTCCTGGGCAGTACAGTAGTTAAGACTCTGCACTTCCACTGTAGGGGGCCCAGGTTCAATCCCTGGTCTAGAAACTAAGATTCTGCAAGCTGCACAGCTGACCAAAAAAAAAAAAAAGAACCCACCAGGAAAAATGATCTCTAGCCTCAAATGCTTATTCATCTGTTCATTGACTGCCCCTCCTCAAGCACAAGACACCCACCAGCTGTAGTCAGAGCTAAGGAGGACACTCATCCCGTCAGCTAGGAATTCTCTGGGTCAAGTGCAAATTCAGCCCCTTGCAGAGACCCGTGCTGCCCGCCATGAGCAAGGCGGCAGGAAGAAATCTCTGCGAGTGAGGGGTGCCTGCTGTGTGCTCAGTTGCTCAGTCGTGTACGACTCTTTGTGACCCCCATGGATTGTAGCCTGCTGACAGAGGCTCCTCTGTCCATGGGGATTCTCCAGGCAAGAATACTGGAGTGCATTGCCATGTCTGTCCCCAGGGACTGAACCTGCATCTGCCTGCGTCTCCTGCATTGAAGGCAGATTCCTTACCCATAAGTCACCTGGGAAGCCCAAGTGAGGTGTGCTCTGTGGCTACCCCAGGCCGCCAGCCCAGGGACGCTCAGCTGGAACAGGAATATCACTTGGGCCTGATGAAGTCTTTGCTTTGATGGGGGCTATGCTGTGCACTGGAGGGTGTTAAACAGCATCCCTGGTCTCTACCCACTGGATGCCAGTAGTAGCATCTGCCCCCTCCACTTATGACACCTTCAAATCTCTGCAGGGCCAATCACCCTGCTTGAGAACTGCTGGGTTAACCAGGAGCGAGGTAGCCCTGGAAACTGTGTCAGAGAGTTGAGCCTCAGGATTCTAAAGGCCAAAACTGCTATTTCAGGTACCACCTCCAGCCCATAAAGCAATCAACTAGGCAGAGAATCCCAGATTCCAAGCTACCTGAACCAAACCAATTCCCTCCTCCACCCAAGTTTCTAAGGCCCTCACATTTAGGGAGAGCCCCTGAGCCCAAGGCACAGCCACAGGGCACTGCACCTCTCACACCATCATGAACCTTTGATCTCTACAGCACTGGTTTTCTGCTTCCTGATAACATGGTGCGAAAGCAATACTGCTGTGGCAGAGATTGAGCCACGAGCTACCAAAGCTTACGGCTCTGCGGTCACACGGGGAAACGTCAAGTCATTTTCAACAGGCTGGTGCATCAAGGAACAACTTGAGCACAATGTGCACCTCACGTTTGTGCATGGTGATTTGTCTATGAGAAAAGTCCAGAATGGAGCACCCAGTGGCATGGGAAAACCCAGCTGCAGCCCTCACCATGCCCGCTTCCACAAGCCAATTGCATGGCTTTCTCAAGGTGAAGGGACTGATATCCTTCTTCTCAACCACTGCATGTGTGAAAAATGTGCAATAGTTTTTATGAGATTCCCATCTCTCTTTCTTAGTGTGTCACTGACGGAGTGTTGGAGCATCATGCACCTCAAGCTATTTTTCTCATCAGCTCTGAGATTTTCCTTGCTCATTTTAGCAGAACAGGGTGAACCTTCTCCAGGAACCTGGACCACTGTGGGGGCTGGGGTAGGGAGCCCCAGCCCCTCCCCAAGGGCTCCCCCCTTTAGACTCAAACTTCAGCCTCAGGGCAGAAGACAACAGCCCCACTTGGAAGCCTGCCTCCAAGCCTGCTGGCATCTCCTCCTGCACTCGCCACAGCCTACTGACATTTCTTAGGAGGACTGGTCCCCTGTCCCCATCAGCCTCCCATGGGCCCTTCATCTTATGCCACCCAGGGTCCGGCCACTCACCCACTCCGGGTCACCAGGCACTGGCGGAGTCCCAGCTTCCGGAAGATGTCCACCACCGTCTCCATCGGGGTGTGGTCAGTGACCGTGAAAGGGCTGAGGTTCAGGACGCGCCGCAGCTTCAGGGGCTGTGGGCTGTTGGCCGGCAGTTCGGGGGGCTCCTCGGTGAAGTACATGACCGAGTCGCTTACGATGCCCTCCTGCCTCTGTCTGGCATTCTCTGGAATGGGCCAGCAGGACAGTGAGCTGCACAAGACTCCCGTGTGGAGTCCCTCTCCCCATCCCAGCCCAACCCACCCCACCCACAGCCATACACGACTCCCCCTCCCCAACAACCTCAAATCCCACAGAGAAGGGGAGCAGAGGGCAAACTGTACACTCCTAATGAGGGACTTCAGCCAAATAGTGGTGGAATTGGCATCTCTTTCTCTTAAGCTAATGCTGTGCGAGACTCCCCTGCTGTGTGTGACCTGATCATCCATTGCAAAGACTTGCAAGATGGGCCTGAGCAGGATGGCTCCTTCCTGGGAATGCACTGCCTTTGCCTGGATACCAGGGCACCCCTGCTTTCTTAACACACCTCATCAGGGGCTGAACTCTGACATGAAAAAAAAAAAAAAACCTAATGAGCTGCCCAATGACCTTAATACATTGCTTTGTTGTATTTTCACAAACTAACTTATAATGAGCCCAAATGGCATTTATAAATCCTGAAAGGAACAAGAAACCAAGAGGACCATCCCAGACTTACAGCCCAGAAACACAGCTTAATTCCAAATATAAGCCTTGGGACCAAAAAAATAGCCCTAGAAAAAGCTGCATTCCCCACTCCTCCCCCACCGCCAATCCTTTGGATTGTCTCTCTTAAAAAAAAAGGGGGCCATTTTGTGGATTTCTCGAAGAAAGATAGTAACACTGTTATGGTAACAATTAGCCTATTTCTATCTGTAGACAGGCCCATGTGAAAAAAAGCTGCAGAAAAAGTAGGGTAACAGGAACTCATTAGAAATACAGCTTTATGTGGTACTAGAAACCCAGGCTATTTTAAGTCACACATGAAATAAATCCATCGGTCTCCAGATATTTCTCCAAGGCGATTTTCCTTCTGTTGGAATTTTAATCTTTCTTTTGGTTCATGGGAAAAGGTTAAGGAAAAGGTACAGCAAGGCTTGCCTTAAAATGGATCCTGGTTTCTATAATACACTTTTTTTGCCTTCTCAAAGACGACTATTCACCTATATTGTTCTTTGAAAAATAAAAATTCTAACTGCTGGCTCTAAAGCCATTTATTGCCACAGAATACTCTAATGGAAAACTGGCAGCATTCGGGGTCAGACTGAGTTTGAAAAGGGGTCTCTGTTTAAAAGGGGAACAGAGGGCCCGCTGGGCAAATGCCTGCACAGTATGTGCATCAGGTTCAATCGAGTTACATCAAATGGAGTAAGATTCAACCCCATATACCAGATGACACTGGTGCACAATGTGTTTGCAGATATAGATGCTACACGATACAGACCGCACACTTCTCTCCTAAATCAAGACAGTCCTATCCTAAAGCACTAAGGTGAGAAGCAACAGTCAACACATACTTACTACTCATTTTCATGAAAGTGAAAGCATCAGCTGCTCAGTCGTATCCAACTCTTTGTGACCCCATGGAATGCAGGCCACCGGGTTCCTCTGTCCATGGGATTTCCCAGGCCAGAATACTGGAGTGGGTTGTTATTTCCTTCTCCAAGGGATCTTCCTGACCCAGGGATTGAACTTGGATCTCCCGCATTGCAAGTAGATTCTTTATCATCTGAGCCACCTGTGAAGCCTACTCATTTTCATCGACAGACTGATTTTCTCAAAGTCCCACATAACAGGAATTTCACCTATTTCAACAGTCCAGTTGAACATCAGGTTTGGATCAATCCACAATCCCCAATCAGGAACTGATCACATGGATTTGTTGCTGCTGCTGCTGCTAAGTCACTTCAGTTGTGTCCGACTCTGTGCGACCCCATAGACGGCAGCCAACCACGCTCCCCCATCCTTCATAAAATCAAACACAACTTAGCCAACTGTGGATCCACTTGTTGAAATAAATAACAAGCTTCTATTGCCTCTGAATATACTGATTGAGTTAGAAGCCCTGATTCTAACAGCACTGAGCTCTGTCATTTCTTGCTCAGTGCTGTGTTCCCAGAGCCTGGACAATGCCTAGAATACAGCAGACACAAAACAGATATTTGCGAAATGCACACATGAGTCAATCATTCAAAATGAATGAATGAGTGAGTAGGTCTACTGACCATCAGTGCCCTTGGCTCTGCCTCCCATATACAACACAGTCTATCTCACAAAGGAGGCATCAGAATGAAAGCCTTGAGCTCTCTGCTGCTCACCAAAAAGGCACCACTTCATCGACACTTTGCTCATCATGTCAGGTTCACAGAGGGTAATGAGGAAAGTGTTGATGAAGTGAATTTCAAAAACTGTCACAGGCCAAGGAATTTTAAAAGACTGAGATGGTTAGATAGCATCACTGACTCAATGGACATGAATGTGAATAAACTCCAGGAAATAGTGGAGGACAGAGGAGCCTGGTGTGCTACAGTCCATGGGGTTACAGAGTTGGACATGACTTAACGACTCAACAAGTTACTACAATGGCTTCAGAGCAATAGTTCTCAACTGGGAGTAATTCTGCCTCCACCCTCAGAGTAGAGAGCAAGGATAATACTACAGCGCAAAGGTAAGCACCTCCCAACAAAGAATGATCCAGCCTCAGTGTCAATGGTTGAGAAACTCTAATCATATTTTTAGGGAGGTAATACTCTATCATCCTGTTCATTAAAAATGCTTCCACAGATAAACAAGGTCCTACTGTAGAGCACAGAGAAGTATATTCAATATATTGTGATAAACTATAATGGAAAAGAATATGAAAAAGAACGAATGTATATCTATGTATAACTGAATCACTTTGCTGTATAGGAGAAAGTAACACAAGATGGTAAATCAACTATACTTCAATAAAAAGTCGAAATTTAAAACAATTTTAATTTTAAAAACGCTTAGGCAGATACCAGATATCGAAGTTTAAAAAAATAAAAGCTTCCATAAAACGCACATAACTAACAAGAAAGGTTAAAAAGGAAAACTAGAAGCAACTATAGTGGTGGTCAGTACAAAGCTGTTGTGGTTAAAAAAAAAGTAAAAACTATTTAGAAGAAAAAGTAGATTATTTTGTGACAAATTATAGCTTATAAGGGCTTCCAAGGTTGCATCAGTAGAAAAAAAAAAAAAAAGAAAGAAAGAAAGAAAAGAAAACCTGCCACCTCAGTGCAGGAGACACAAGAGACACTGGTTCAATCCCTGGGTCAGAAGATCCCCTGGAGGAGGGCAAGGCAACCCACTCCAGTATTCTTGACTGGAGAATCCCAAGGACTGCGGAGCCTGGCAGGCTACAGTCCGTGGGGTCGCAAAGCGTCGGACACAACTGAAGGACTTAGCATGCATATAGCTTATAAGGCATGGAGAAGTTCCTCTGCACGTATGTTTTCATCCCCAGCAGAAAGAAGCAGATGACACCACTGTTCCCCATGGCCTCTCCCATCATTAACAGCACTCTCAGGAAGAAATCTCTTCAGGGACAAAGAGCTCACCCAACAGATCAGACACGTTTCTTGGTGCTCAGTTCTGGACAGAGAGCTCTTATAAGCAAGCCTCTTCCATACGCTGGAGAATCATCATCAAATCATCCACCAGGCAAAAAAAAAAAAAAAATGAGAGTTCCCTTAACTCTGGCCCGTGATTCTAACTTTCCATCCCTTTAATCATCTTTGTGGCTTCCCATGGAGTCCTCTCTGGGTCTGTCCTCACTTAATTGCAGAATTCAAGACTAGAAGAGCCTCAGCCTGCTGAATGCAGCAAGAGCCGCATCATTGCAAAGAGTGCCAAGAAGTAAAGTCCCATGTCCCAGGACCTTGCACAGGGCCATATACTGCCTCGTGTGTAGTGATGGTGAAGGGGGCCACATGTACTAGCTGCTCTCCAATAAAGACAGCAGCTATAGTTTGGCATACCAGAGATGGACTGGATATACAACATTCCCAGCTTCATAGGAGCAACTTATATACTATTTTAAACATGATACATAAGAAAAAAAATTGTTCTTTGTCTCATCTGCTGGGCTTCCTTGGTGCCTCAGTGATAAAGAACCCACCTGTCAATGAAGAGGCATAAGAGACTTGGGTTTGATCCCTGGGTCGAAAATATCCCCTGGAGAAGGGCAGGGTGCTCACTCCAGTATTCGTGCCTGCAGAACTCCATGGACAGAAGAGCCTTGCAGGCTACAGTCCATGGGGTCGCAGAGAGTCGGACACAACTAAAGTGCACCAGCTTTTTTTTATCTTGGATCTATCTAAAATCTCTGCTCCTGAGTTCCCTGGAAGGAAAACTGGCTTGGGATCATTACTAGCTCAGTTGTGCTCAAGCTCAGTCAAGTCAGACTCTCTGCGACCCGGTGGACCGTAGCCCACCAGGCTCCTCCGTCCAAAGGGATTCAAGAATAATGGAGTGGGGTGCCATATCCTCTTTCAGGGGATCTTCCCGACCCAGGGATTGAACCTGCATCTCCTGCATTGGCAGGCAGATTCTTTACCACTGAGCCACCTGGGAAGCCCCTACTAGCTCAATGTTCAGGTCCTTTTTCTATATCCACAAAAGGGCATCTCATTCCACAAACACTCCACCAGGGTACCGGACTCTTCTGGAAGGAAAACAGCTTTTCTGACTGCTCACACCCAAAGACACCTCACCTTCCCAGAAACCATGTAAATAGCAGCTTTTACACTATTTTCTATCTGATGGAAAGCACATAGGTACTATTTACACTGCGTGCTGCCTCTCCAAACACTTCAAACATAGCTTCTAGGAGAGCACTCAGTTGGCAAGCTGAAATTTCTTCTCGAACTGGTTGATGACAATTACTGCTTCCCACTTGATTACAGTAATGGGTTTCAGCAAAATTAGTAAGCTGTCTCTTAGCAGGTGTGCCTGCAGCTACACAATAGGTAATGGATTCTGTGACATTTATTACTTGAGTTTTAAAATTTCAACCTTTGCTTAAAAGATTTTAGGGATTGAATAAATTTTTTTAAAGGCTGCTGATTACATTAATTTAAAGAAACCCAACCTACTATACAACTTTTTTAAAATTTCATTATTTATAAGGCTATAGTCATGCTTAAAGGCACCTACCTATTAAGTGACAGGACCTATAATAAAGAGAAAGCAAATGTGCTTTTGTGTCTAAAACATAAAATCAATTGTTGCTTTGGAAAGAGGTAAATATGTTTCAGGAACATGCTAAAATTAGACACTATAGCCTGCTTAAACTTATTTTTATAAAGCCTTTGATGAAGATACTTTAAAAATATTTTAAAAGCTACTTAACATTGTGAAAAGGTTCTAGAAATTCAAATGGAGACCCTGAGAAATAGTTAACAAAGGGCAGGGATAAGCAAAGGTATGTTCCCAGTGAGGCGCTCTGCCATCGCACCTGGAAAAGTCCCTGAGGCAAACTTCATAAACGTTCTGGAAGTTCAATTATCAAGGGCACACGGGAGTTAGGCCATGGGCCCCCAGCATACTGCGAGACAGAGGGACATGCTGAGCGGGAGGGCATTCGTGCTGACCTCGCACAGAGGATGCGTTCTGTGGCTCCTTGCCCTGGCTACATCAGGAGGTCTGGCAGCACCACCACGGGGACAAGGGGAATGCTTCTCCCTGCCAGGGCCTTCACAGACTCACACCTAGGCCTGTCTTTGTAATCCTTCTGCCTCTTGCTCCCCTTTCAAGGTGCCCATCCATAGGTCAACAGGGGACCTCAGGCTTGAGCCACCCATCTCTGGGACATAACAAACAGCTGGGCACCATTTCCTCTCTCCTCTCACAAGTGAACAGCCTGCCCCTTGGCACAGCTCGCCCAGTTAGCCTGTGAGGAGGAAAACCATCCCACAGTACTGACTTGACCCCCGTGGAACCCACGTGACTTGACCTGCTAGAACCAGATATGACGTCATGAAGTGACATCAAGGGCTTGAGCCCAAGGGAGGTTTCTGAGGCAAAGAACTCAGCATCTAGGTTGGTGAGCCCCCCGGAAGTCCATGGGCACTGGCCCATTCACAAAAACCTCACCAGGGAGGAGGGGATGGGGTTTCACTGTTTCGTTGAATGGGAACTAGATGAGGGATTGTGTCTTGCTAGGTGCCCTTCCCAGGAAGGGGGATGCCATGATCGCACTCCTTACTGGCCACTGCTGTCAGCCACCCTACTCCATTGGCCTCCCGCAAGAGTTTGAATAAATTCAGGTCAAAGCTACAGGTGCACAGCCCTCAGCGTCGTGGTAAAGCTGCTTGCTGATCACTCCATTCAGAGCATGCACTCCTAATATACAGTGACGAGATATTGCTATTTTATGATCTTTTCATTAAAAGTTCGATTGAAAAAAAGAGGGAGCTTGGGAGAAATGCAGGGTCTCAGGTGGCGCTAGTGGTAAAGAACCCACCTGCCAATGTAGGAGATGTAAGAGACGTGGGTTCGACCCCTGAGTCGGGAAGATCCCCTGGAGAAGGGAAAGGCTACCCACTCCAGTATTCTGGCCTGGAGAATCCCTGGACAGAGGAACCTGGAAAGCTACAGTCAATGGGGTCGCAAAGAGTCAGACGCAACCAAAGCGACTTAGCAGGTAGGTACCACCCCAGACCTCCTGCAGTCTGGCCAGATCCCCAGGTGAAACGAACAAGCCTTCAGCTTGGCCTGAAGCCCTCTGACCCTCATCCACCCTCTCCAACCTCTTGGAGAATTTGGGGGCACATTTGTCCCTGGAGACTCCCTACTTTACTCACTTATGGCAAGAATCAGCTCTCTCCTCTGGGCAAAGCCGATGAGGCGCTCTGAGTCCCTGGAGACGACCACGGGGAAGCCATTGTAGTCAGTCTCCTTGATGAGTGTCTCCACGTCCTCGACAGTCATGCTGTCCTGGGTGAGCACGGACAGGGGCGGTTCCCCCCGCCGTGGCCGCATGACATCAGTGGCCAGTGTGCGGTGGGTGAACTCGTCCTTCACGTCCAGGAACGGGTATCCGTTCAAGTGGATGTGGGCCTCGTAGATGCCTTCCTTCCCAAAGGCATCGGCCACCCACTTGCTGGTCACGGCCGCTGCCATCAGGGGCACGATGTACTCGAGGCCTCCCGTCAATTCAAACATGATGACCACCAATGACACCGTCATCCTGGTAACACCACCTGCAACACAATAGAGGAAGGGAATCGCAGGACTCCACTCCACACCTGCAAGAGGACACGAACTGTGGAGACCGACAAGCCGGCTCCATCCTCCTGGCCCTTGTTCTACAGGAATGGTCCTACACGGTGCCCATGCTTGGACCTTGGTAAACACAGCCTCGCATCAGCACCATAAGTCACATCTGTCTGGGTCTCCTCCTGTGAATGACAGTGAGGTGTCTATTCATCCAGGACCACACCCTCTGCCTGCAATGCGGAAGACCCGGATTCAATCCCTTGGTTGGGAAGATCCCCTGGAGAAGGAAATGGCAACCCACTCCAGTACTCTTGCCTGGAAAATCCCATGGATGGAGCAGCCTGGTGGGATACAGTCCACAGGGTCGCAAAGAGTTGGACACGACCGAGTGACTTCACTTTCACACCCTTTGCATTTTGGTGAGTGGATCCTATATGGGCTCTGCAGGTTTCTGTCTCAGTACATGTGGCTCTTTTCTCGAACCCCTCAAGCTGGAAATGGTAGAGATTTCTAAGGGCTATAGATAGCCATGTCCCAAATGGCTAAGTGGTAAAGAAGCCACCTGCCAATGCAGGGGACGTGGGTTCAATCTCTCGGTCAGGAAGATGGCCTGGAGTAGGAAAGGGCACTCCACTCCAGTCCTCTTGCCTGGAAAATCCCCTGGACGGAGGAGCCTGGTGGGCTACAGTCCATGGGGTCCCAAAGAGTCAAGCACAACTGTGCAGTTAAATGATGACAAACAACAAACAGGAGATGCACCCATCCTTGTGTCCCTTGGTATTCAAAGGAAGAATCCAAACTAACTCCCGATCTTGCAATGAAGAACAGTTGGAGCCGGGTCATTCTTCCTTCACTGGGGTGGGGGTGGGGGAGGGCTGTCCTACAGATTCTAGGATGTTGAGCAGCCCCCTGCTGCCTACGCACTATTTTAGATGGTACAGTGGCAAGATAGCAGAGATCCCATCAGCCTGGGTCCCTGGATGACTAAGCAAAGAAAAGCCCTGCTACTCACATCTCTCTCACACACACAAACCCATGCCCACACCCACACCCACACAGTACCTAGGCAAGCTGCAGCCCCCACCATGGCATAGAGCCCTGGGGTGACACAGTCTGCACCGGGCCTGCACCAGTTCCTGAAGATGATCCAGTCATGGTGATGGTAAGCCAGCTGCTCCACACCAATTCCCACCATCCTGCCTGCCATGGCCCCCACAGCCATGCTGGGGATGAAGAGGCCGGACGGGATCTGCAGGGAGCACAGGAGAAACATGCATGAGGGAAGGGGTCCCCATTCCCGCCGCCACACCCCCAAGGAAACTCCGCCTCCCTCAACAAGCTGGTATCTTCCTTCAGTCTTCAAAGGTGGGGCAACGCTTCAAAATATGGGTCAACTGGGAAACCATGGACCAGTGATCTACTGTGACTTGGAGAGAATGCAATTTTACACTTTCACTGCCTTGCCTTCAAAAGCTGGCCTGGTTTGCCTGCTGTGGATTAAAGGATGATAAGCCCCACTGCAAATAACATTCAAAGTGTGCATCTGTCACTTGAGATACCACTCTCTCTCCCCTCGCCCATCATTCAGATCAGCTTTTAAAATTAAATGTCACGCCACCGCATGACAATGGAAAAGCAAGGCCTTTAACTGTGCACAGGTCAAATAAAGAAGCTAAAAACATCAGTGGACCTGCCTTGCATCTTCCAAAAACCTTGTCATGAACTTAGTGGCCTCTTGAAAATACAGCGGCCAAACACCCGTCAGAGAGACTATATAAACTGAAAGGCCTCAGTAATAGCGCATTTTGTATTTTGCTGTGTGAGAATACATGTTCATCCCTCTAGTCATCGGACACATGGTACAGAAAAGACTTGACTCTGTTCACAGAGACTGCACATGGCTGCCGATTGTGACCAGCAGCTGCATTTATGAACCGCAACCCCTTCCTGGCCGATTGTCCTGAATCTGAGGATGGAAGTGGGTCTTTAACCAAATTCAAGTTAAGTTTGGATCCTCCGGTGTAATTTCAAGAGTGTGTGACATTCCTGAGGAAATTATTCCTTAAACATCTCTTATCCCCACCCCCCTTCATCTAATCCCCTGTGACTTCAAAGCAGACTTCTCCCAGCAGGCACCAGAATGAAAATAAATCCCTCTGCATCACAGTCACCTGTTTAATAACGCCTATTCTTCCTTGTTCTCAAAGCAAAAATTCAGGTTTGTGTTTGACCACTGCACCCAAGTACACAGCTTCTCAAGACTTTTTTAAAAAGAAACAATTCATAGAAATACCACAAAAACAACTGTGGTGGAACACAATTGGATTCTGGAAGGTTCCCAGTGTTCTGCTCCTGGTCTGGTGCTGGTCACACAAGTGTATTTTGTGAATATTCACCAAGCTGTACACAGCTCCGTATGAATGATATACTCTGAGCCTTAGGTTCTTCACTTGTAAAATGGGGTTAAAAATCTCTACTCCAAAAAATAAAAAAAACTATTCCACAGGCTTAATGTTTCTCAAAAGCGTTGTTTTTTGTTGGTTGAAAGAATGTCAAGTGGTTGGCACCTGAGACCATTCAGCAAAGCTCAGCTCCCTCTTTCTCCTGGCATGATTGGATTCTGGGGTCCCATCTTCAGAAAGACAGGGTTGCCCACCACCCCTGGCACCTTTCCTCCCCTTCACTGACCTTCATGCCAAAGGTGAATATGGTAATGATGATCTTGAAGATCAGCGCCAGGGCCAGCTGCCAGATGGCCGTGTAAACCCCAACCCCGGCTGGCCGGTCAGGGATGTCATCCACAGGCCGCGTCATGTTGGGGTCGTTGATGTAGTCACACAGCTGGGAGGACTCAAGGGCCCCGCAATCATTGAAGAGCTCGGAAATGAGCTCACTTGTGCTGCGGCGTGTGTAGGGGTTGGGGTAGGCAACAATGGCGGTGATGGCAGTCACTGCGATGACCTCCAACACTGGGTACTTCCCTAGCTTGGTGGTCTTGCGCCTCCGGCACCAGGCGATGTTGCAGCGGATGAAGAGGGTCCCCCACAAGCCCCCGAAGACCCCAAGCAGGATGAAGGGGAAGAGCTCAGCCATGTACCAGGGCGTGTGATACTCCACGTAGAAGAGGACAAGGCGGCTGTTCCCGAATGGATTGATGGATCGCAGCGTGAAGGCTGCCACCAGGGCCGCAAAAAAGGACCGCCACAGGGTCTTTAACGGAAAGTAGTAGCTGACCTACAACCAACGAGTGAAAAGTAAGAGGCTGATAGACAAAAGAGCTGCCCCAGGGCCCCAGACCCACTGATCAGCAGCCCCCTGCCAGCATTTGCCATGAAAGTCACGTTCAAATCAAAGATGGGAGGAACTTACTTCCTCAATCAGTGGTGTAAATAAGGCCCAAACACACGAACAAAGATATTTTAAAGGACTCTGTCTAAAATTGGAACAGATACCATTTAAGGTGCATTTGAGCTATTTTAAAAGAGAAATGCGAACACTGTATCATAATTCTGTTTATGGCAGAGAGCGCCTCCTAAAGGAAAATCAATCTCTGATTTGATTCTCTAGACAACAGAGCCTGGGTTGAAACTCCTGGCTCAGCAGATGTATCTGGAAGGTGCATGAGTTAAGAATGGTTTTTACACTTTTAAATGGTTCAGGGAGAAAAAGAATCTATATATATGTAACTGAATCATGGTGCTATACAGCAGACATTAACACAACATTGTAAATCAACTATACTTTTTGGGGAGAAAAGAATATTTTGAGACGTGAAATATTCAAAAGGAGGACAATATCTGGTGACAGTGATAGAAAATTCAAACTTTAACATTCATAAGGAAGGTCTCTTTGGAAGACAGCCAGGCAGCGCACGTGCATGTGGCCTGCTGCACCCTCCAAGCTACAAGGGCTGAGATCAGTGGCTGGGACCGGGCACCGAGACATGCAAAGCCTCAAGTATTTACTGTCTGGCTCTTGACATACAACATGGGCCAAGCGCTGGACTAGATCCATTCCAGTGGCAAAAAAATAAAAATTGTTTATTCATTACGTTGCTTATGGAAGAGAAAGGAGACCAAATCTCCACCCCGCCCCCTCAAAATCACACTGGCAATTTTTAAAACAAGACTTAAAAAAAAAAAAACGGTATTTCACGGAGAATACTGTGGCTCCTTCATGAGTTGTAGGAATCTCTCAATCCTCCTTTGGATCCAGTCCTCAAGGGGGTTGAACAAGAACACCTCCTGCCTTGCTGACCCCCCATGTGTTTCTCCCCACAATGTGTTCCTCAGTGCTCAGAACCATGGGGCCCCTCCACTGCCCATGCTCACCTCTTCCAGACTGAAAAGCACACCCCCAATCGGGGCACCAAAGGCCACAGAGACCCCGGCAGCAGCTGCGGCTGACAGCACCTGTGAGGCAAAGAGCTCCCGTCAGTTCCAGGTCTTTCGGGAAAGTCAGCAGGTGCAGGTAAGCCTGGAGAGGGCGGGGCTTCACCCTGAGCATGCTCACCTCACGCCTTTTGCCCTCGTTCTTGCTGTACTTGGAGAAAAGGCTGCTGAAGAAGTTGCCGCAGCAACAGGCCACGTGCACCAGCGGCCCTTCCTTGCCCAGGCTCAGGCCTGAGGACACCACCAACACCAGCGTGACAGTCTTGATCAGCAGGGTCCACTTGCCCAAGTAGCCCCTGATGATGAAGCCACTCAAGATGGTCTTTATCTGAAACACAGGACGGAGAAGGTGGGGGAGTTAGCCGCCTCAGTGCCTCTGCCAGGAAAATAACACCTGCCTCCTCCGAGAAGCATCTTTCAAGCTGAGATTCACTAAATTGTATGGAACAGAGGCTGCTTTCATTGGTAATTTAGCTATAATTTGATATTATAATTTATATTAATGCATACTTTTATACATTAATGGAACCCTCAAGACAATTCACTGCATAGTAAATCTTAATAATTCCAGAGTAATGAGATCATTCAAGGAATGAATAAGTAATTATCAGTCTAATTTTATGTATAGCATTTTATCCTATGCAGATTACCCTCTGTTGTGTTAAAGATACATGTATCTATTTTTTTAACAGATTAATCATTTTAATCAAACAATCACAAATCATTAAATGATTGATGAACACATTGTCAATAATGGAGCAAACAGAAATCCTGATGCATGTATCTACTGATTTTAACTGTTAATTTTTGACTACTGAAAGATGGCCAATATAGAGACATCTGGCTAGCTTTGTTGCAAAGCAAATACAATAAAATATCAATGGAACTTTAGATAAGGGTTGGCTAACTATGGCCAGTGGGCCAAATCCAGACCACAGCCTATTTTCATATGACCCACAAGCTAAGATCTTTAAAACCTAAGCTTTTAATCATTTTAAATGTAATATGAAAACAAGGTAAAAGAAGAGGGCAGCAGAGAATGCGATTGTTAGATGACATCACTGATTCAATGGACATGAATTTGAGTAAACTCTGGGAGACAGTAAAGAACAGGGAAGCCTGGCATGCTGCAGTCCATGGGATCGCAGAGTCAAACACGACTTAGCTGTTAGTGAGAACAGTTCCTCAATTTTGCCTCTTGACTCACAAAGCCTGGGCTTCCCAGGTGGCGCTAGTGGTAAAGAATCTGCCTGCAATTTAGGAGATGTGCGTTTGATCCCTGGTGGAGAAGATCCCCTGGAGGAGGAAATGGCAACCCACTCCAGTATTCTTGCCTGAAAAATCCCATGGACAGAGGAGCCTGCTGGGCTACAGTCCATGGAGTCACAAAGAGTCGGATATGACGGAACATACACGCATGCGCTGGATACAGAAGCATCACCAACGGATAAATAACATTTTATCTTCAACTTCTCCCACAATTGGCTGAAATGAAGTGAATGTTTACTGCCTAGCTAGCAATTTACAAGCCTGTAATCAGAGATTCATTAGACACAGAGTGAGCCAGCCAATGAAATTTGTGGTCAGTATCCATTTTCCCATTGTATAATGCATAATGGGACAATCTCAGCTCTTGTCACCGTCAGGATGTTTATATAACATCAAAGTGCCTCCTAGTGGGCATTGTTCTGCCAAGAAATCAGTTTCTTGAATAGCTATCTCAGTCCTTCTTGAGCTTGGTGCTCAACAACATCCTCTGGGGACTTAGAAACCAAGGAGGACTAGTTAATCCCCTCCCCCAGAAATCTGATGTAATTGATCTGAGGTGTATCATGGGCACAGGGGGTTTACAGACCCCACAGTTCAGTTCAGTCGCTCAGTCGTGTCCAACTCTTTGTGACCCATGAATTGCAGCACGCCAGGCCTCCCTGTCCATCACCAACTCCCAGAGTCCACCCAAACCCATTCTAAAAGGCAGCCCAGGTAGAGAGGCACTGTTCCCATCCTGAGAAGAGCAATACAAGTATTCCTAATTTCTCACTATTTAAGGGCAGTCCTGAAATACTCTTTGGCTTTTCCTCAGCTGTAATGCTAATACTGGAAATTTTACAATGGGTTTGAATGGGCCATTTTCATCTCAGGAATTACTGACAGAGATCTGTTTTTCTTAATTCAAAGAGAAAGACCAACGGTGAGCAATCATGTGGGCATCTGTTTGAAAGAAATCACCAAGCTCCTTCCTAGAAAACACAAGGGAGGTCTTCCAGCTCTCTAATCAGATAAACTAGCCTTTAACTAAAGGCACACAAACTAGCAGTGGTTAAACTGGTCTTTAACTAGTGGTAGTGGGCTTATTTGAGCCTGTGCTCTGGGGAGCCCATATCCCTTTATTTAAGGGATGTTTTATTATGCCTGCCACAATCCTGCCCTTTTGTATTGCCTAGAATAAAATTATCTATAATTTTTTGTCAGTTAATGTGGGTTTGGACCCAAGGGTACACTTGAAGAGCATGATACCATTTAGAAAATTATAAGCATCTAAATTACCTGAGCCATTGCCAGCCATGACATGTGGTGAACTGAACAATGTGAGAGGTATTTCATAATTCTTGAAAGTGACTGAATAAAACTGTCATGATCAAATTAGGGATTAAAGAAGGCAAATTTGTTCCCAGCAGATGCCAAAATCTAATCACTCGCTTTAATTTGAATTAATAGAGACTGAATCAAGCAGGGCTTTAAGGCAATGTATTGCAGCACATTTGTGACTTGATGATGGTAACTTTAAAACCTCTGTGCTGTGTGCTGTGCTTAGTCACTCAGTCGTGTCCGACTCTGGGACTCCATAGACTGTAGCCCGCCAGGCTCCTCTGTCCATGGGATTCTCCAGGCAACAATACTGGAGTGGGTTACCATTTCTTCCTCCAGGAGATCTTCCCGACCCAGGGGTCAGGACCTGCATCTCCTGCATTGCAAGGCGGATTCTTAACCACTGACCACTGCATCCCAGATCACCTCCTATGATGGGAAATCTATTTCCTAAAAAAGCTCATTTAGTGTCTTTGCCGAAATGAAGATCAGCTCGGTATTTCAAACTGAGTGGAGTTGGTTGCGTAGTTAGTTGGATTTTGACTGGAAGGATGTTATTTGTACCCATGAATGATTTCTTTGCATTTACTTTTTACTCTCCTCCTTTCCTCCAAGAACTGGGGTAAATGTTAGGAATTTCTAGCTCTACTATAATAACAATGAAAATTTGCCACTACTGAGTCATAATAACTAAACTTCAATGATAAAATCTCCATTGGGTTCCTAACACTTGAAAAAATTATTGTGAACTCTTTTATAAATAGAGACATGAATCTGTTACATACTATATACAGCTGAAAGCATTTTCATGTACCTACTATCATGTCAGTTCAGTCCAGTTCAGTCACTCAGTCGTGTCCACCTCTTTGCTACCCCATGAATCGTAGCACGCCAGGCCTCCCTGTCCATCATCAACTCCCGGAGTTCATTCAGACTCACGTCCATCAAGTCAGTGATGCCATCCAGCCATCTCATCCTCTGTTGTCCCCTTCTCCTCCTGCCCCCAATCCCTCCCAGCATCAGAGTCTTTTCCAATGAGTCAACTCTTTGCATGAGGTGGCCAAAGTACTGGAGTTTCAGCTTCAGCATCATTCCCTCCAAAGAAATCCCAGGGCTGATCTCCTTCAGAATGGACTGGCTGGCTCTCCTTGCAGTCCAAGGGACTCTCAAGAGTCTTCTCCAACACCACAGTTCAAAAGCATCAATTCTTCAGCACTCAGCTTTCTTCACAGTCCAACTCTCGCATCCATACATGACCACTGGAAAAACCATAGCCTTGATTAGACAGACCTTCGTTGGCAAAGTAATGTCTCTGCTTTTGAATATGCTATCTAGGTTGGTCATAACTTTTCTTCCAAGGACCAAGCGTCTTTTAATTTCATGGCTGCAGTCACCATCTGCAGGGATTTTGGAGCCCCCAAAAATAAAGTCTGACACTGTTTCCACTGTCTCCCCATCTATTTCCCATGAAGTGATGGGACCAGATGCCATGATCTTCGTTTTCTGAATGTTGAGCTTTAAGGCAACTTTTTCCACTCTCTTTCACTTTCATCAAGAGACTTTTTAGCTCCTCTTCAACTTTCTGCCATAAGGGTGGTGTTATCTGCACATCTGAGGTTATTGATATTTCTCCTGGAAATCTTGATTCCAGCTTGTGCTTCTTCCAGTCCAGCGTTTCTTATGATGTACTCTGCATATAAGTTAAATAAGCAGGGTGACATTATACAGCCTTGACGTACTCCTTTTCCTATTTGGAACCAGTCTGTTGTTCCATGTCCAGTTCTAACTGTTGCTTCCTGACCTGCATACGGATTTCTCAAGAGGCAGGTCAGGTGGTCTGGTATTTCCATCTCTTTCAGAATTTTTCACAGTTTATTGTGATCCACACAGTCAAAGGCTTTGGCATAGTCAATAAAGCAGAAATCAATGTTTTTCTGGAACTCTCTTGCTTTTTCAATGATCCAGCAGATGTTGGCAATTTGATCTCTGGTTCCTCTGCCTTTTCTAAAACCAGCTTGAACATCTGGGAGTTCACGGTTCACATATTGCTGAAGCCTGGCTTGGAGAATTTTGAGCATACCCACTCCCAAGTTTAGGACAGAAGAGCAGGAACCTGTGAACACCTTGTCTTTGCTTTCTCAGTGGACTCTTCCAATCATTTCCTTGCCTTTCCTGAGAGCTGTAGCACATCTGGGTATGCCTAAACAGTATGCTTGTTTCATACAGGCTGTTTCAGAGCCTCTACAGAAATGGAACCGTACTTCACATATTCTTCTCTAACTTACTTTTTCCACTTATATCACTTTTTTGAACTTTATTCACATCAATGTGTTCCTTGCACTTTGTCACACAGGAAACAATGCTGAACTTGGTATTTGACTCATTTTGGGCTCAGCTGTCATAAATGAAGATGCCATCTGTGGATGAACATCAGGTCCACCAGACACCCTCCCAGACAGAATTCCCTGTCTATGAGCTGGACCATGCACCTATGGTTCTTGGAAGAGGAAGATGGTATCCCCACTTGCAACACCTTTTATTGCTGCCTTCAATTTCCCACCAACTTCCCACTACCCATCTCCTTATTTTGACAGGCAGCTTGAGTCCAAAAGCACCTGTTGCTGGGTACTGGGGTCAGAAACTAAGATGCCAATAATCTGTTTTCTTTGTCTCAATATCCAATAAAATGCAGTCAGTTCTGCCCAGACACTTGTTTGGAAAACACAAATTTGTTCCAATATGATTCATGCATCAGGGCAGAACTTGAGCATGATGCCAATTTCGCGTCTGTTTCTGCACGATTTCCTCTGAGAGAAACACAAGGCAGAAAACTGCAGCTGCCAAACTGAGCCAACACACAAGCACACGTCTCGGACTACTCCCAGCTTGCATGCACACTAGGGCAGTATTCATACATTCCTTAACCATTTAACATGTGTCAAACTGTGCTACTGGTTCTGTGTGGTTCCCATCTTTTTTATGTGCCACCAATGAGGTTTCTGGGCACTGTGCCCCTAACTCCATCTTCCCAACAAGCTCTGCGGTTTTGGTGATGCAGTTTCACATCGCCCTATGACTTGGCATGCATATGGTACATTAGGAAATTCCCAGGTGGCTCAGTGGAGACATGAGTTCAATCCCTGGGTGGGGAAGATCCCCTGGAGAAGGAAAAGGCAAACCCACTCCAGTATTCTTGCCTGGAGAATCCCAAGGGCAGAGGAACCTGGCGGGCTACAGTTCATGGTGTCACAAAGAGTCAGACACAACTCAGCACGCACACACAGTGCATTACAGCAGCACTGGCTGTACAGAGCAAATATGTTGGTACTGCAGCTTATTTTTTAGGTTCATCCAACAACGTGTTAATATAAACTATCCAAAATTCAGCATGAAATTGCCTTCTTAAAACATCTTTTCCTGGAACAAGATAATGCTGAGCTTTCCTTTCAACAATCCTTTAATTACCCCAGCCCTTCCCATGAACCGCCCGGACCAGCAGTGCTGTTGGCGGCGCTGCCAAAGACTGTGGGTCTGCTGCCATGACCGCTCACATCTTTATAAACTCAGCATCTCCACTATGGGAGCTGCTGAAGCACCAACTTGAAGGAGAATGCAACAGCAGTGATTAGAGCGATCGTCTAAGAACTTTAAAAATGATTTCTGGCTCAAAGCTGCACTGTCTGGGTTTTTCGGGAATTGGCTCAATTATGGTTTTTCGAACCCAGCAGATCCTCCGTGGTTTGAAGTTTAGTCCCGGGCATTCTTCCTGATCGATGAGGTCACTTCCCTCATGCTCTGGTTACCAGAAAGAGCTGAAAATATTTATAAGAACTCTAAACTCACACGGGTGCATTCACAGCACATGTACTGAACATGGAATTTACTTTTTAAAGATTGCTATTATCCTCTCACAAGCAGAGCAAAAATGTGGCAAGGGAGTTTAATCAATAAACTTTCTGAACACCAAACTTCCACTGTTGCCCTTTTTCACATCTTATCATTGATATACTTGCATACGTGCATGCTCAGTTGCTCAGTTGTGTCCGACTCTTTGTGACCCCATGGACTATAGTCTTCCAGGTTCCTCTGCCCTTGGGATTCTCCAGGCAAGAATACTGGAGTGGGTTGCCATGCCCTCCTCCAGAGGATCTTCCAGACCCAGGGATCGAACCCGAGTCTCCTGCACTGGCAGGAAGATCCTTCACCACTGCACCACCTAGGAAGCCCTAAATGCACTTAAGGGTTACTATAGGACCATGCCTGCATGTGTGGTTAATGAACTCCGATTCCACAGGCTTTAAAACTTCTACCTGGTATGCAAAGACAAGAATTGAAGCATCTGAGAATAAACAGAGCATAAATCCTGAAGCCAGACAGCTGGGTTCAACTCCCAGCTGACCAGCTTAGTGACCTTGGGCAAGTTACTTAACATCTCTGTACTTCACTTTCCCCAACCATCAGATGAAGAATAAGAGTACCGACCTCATAGGCTCTCTGTGAGAACAAATGAGTAAACAGATGTCCAATGCTGGGAACCACACTTAGCACCTAAGCGCCACGTAAGTGCTTGCTCTTCTAATAATTGGCACAAAAAGCCAGTCCCCACTCACCTCGGGTATACCAGAGCCACAGGCATATGGTGCAAATACTCGTACCAGGGAGACAGCCAGAAATGCAAACAGCAATGCCCACAGGATATACATTAGGTAATTCAGAATGTAAGCACTGGCACCCTAGACAAGACACAGAACAAGAAAAGACACGTGAGCCACTGCAGACCCAAGCAACACGCCTACCCCTCTAGAATGAGAGAAGACCCTCTGACCTGACTGGGCAGCTTCTCACTTGGTCCTGTGTCAACAAAGAGGCAGGTTAGTTTTATCAGCTGTTGCTATTGCTACAACGGTTCACACAGACACAGCACCAGCTGTTTTTCCGGGAGCTGTGTACACACATCTTCCACCAGGTGACACCTCAGCAGACCTGGAAACTGTGAATGAGGCTTGGTTTGAATCACTCTGTGCGCTCGAGTTAATAAAAGGCATGTAACAGAAAATTCTGCCTTCGAACCCCCAGAAAGTTTGTTTGGTCTCGTCTGCAGTGGATCAGCCTCTTTGCTTTGGTGAAGGCCAAACCCACGCTGTGATTAAAACCAAAGAGGAAGTGTGTGAATTGCCTTTTTTAAACTTTTTATTTTGTATTAAGGTATAGCCTATTAACAACATTGTGACGGTTTCATGTGGGCAGAGAAGGGACTCAGCCATACATATATCCATTCTCCCCTAAACTCTTGTCCCATCCAAGGGGAACTGCATTTTAGAATACTGCTACTCAGATGTGGACCCTGGACCGGCAGCATCACCTGGCGTGGACTGGAAATGCAGTCTCAGGCCCTGCTCCAATATTCCAAATAATCTGATGTGTGGGGAACACCTTCTGAACCAACAACACAGACTGGAGTCTTTGAGGCTGAGGACCTGGTGTGCTGGGCAGAGACTACGATTCTCTAGGCCTCAGCTTCTTGCCACCATCTGGATCTGTCACATGATGAGCAGGAAAAGCCAGAGTGCCTCTAAGCCAGGCCACTGACACGGCCATACGTGTGCCTGTAAAACACAAAAACACGCTCCAGGAGATAGCTCTAGCCTTAACAACCAGAGATATTCATTCACACCTGATGTGGTGAGAAATCAGGAATACATTTCACCCAGAGAAAAATGGACTTTTCTGTGACTAAAAATAACATCTCACCTTGGATTCATAAATCTTGGAGATGGTCGAGAAGCTGGATGGCCATAGTTCCCCCCAAACGTGGGAGCGAAGAAACCAAACATGGCGGCCAGCCAATTCAGCCTGCCTACCTCCATCCATCCAAGTGAGAATCTATTTTTGGAAGTGATGGAGAGCACTGAGGATGTGTGAAATTTCAAGAGCCCATCAACTTCAGAGCTTTGACAGAATTCATTTTCAACTCCACTGAGAAAGGTTGAGCAAAATGGCAAAGTGCATTCCAGAAGTCTGCAACAGAGGTAAATCAACTGGACAAAGGAGAATGCGGGAGCGAGGAGGGGAATATGCATCTTCCAAGAACAGTTATTTGGTGAACGGTCCTCACAGAACCCTAACGTGAATCCTGGCAACCTAGCTCCCTATCACCTGGGTTTCTGATCTGTCGATGACCCTTAGTCATTGTGGCAACCACTGAACTCAGTTAAAAATTAACTCTTTTCCTGGACAAAGATTTGTGTGGATCTGAAAGTCAGAGTGCCATGAAGGCTAGCGCCTGGTCTGTGCTTCACTGCTACAGCCCCTAGGCTGGGATATTCCCGTTGCAGAAGGCCCACAAACATCCTCTCTGATGTGTTCCTAAGATGCATTGGAAGATGATAACTGTCTCCACAGGGAGACAGCACTTCTCATCTGCTAGGAGGGCTACGATCCAAACCAGGTTAACAACTGGGGTCGGTGAGGATGTGGGAAAACTGGACCCACATACGCTGCTGCTGGAACGTAAAAAGGTGCAGCCACTTTGGAAGACTGGCAGCTCCTCAAAAGGTTAAATATAGGGTTGCCATGTGACCCAGGAATTCCCCTCTAGGTATGGACCCCAAAGCAATGAAAACATGTCCACACAAAAACCTGCAGATAAGCTTTCAAAGCAAAGTCATTCATAAAAGCACAAAAGTGGAAGCAACATGTGTTCCTCAGCTGCTGAGTGGAGAAATGCCATGTGCTGTACGCAGACAATGGCATGTTATTTGGCCATGAAAAGGAATGAAGTCCCAATTTACAGTATGACACAAATGAACCTGGAAAACATTATGCTAGGTGAATGAAGCCAGGCACAAATGTCCATGGATTGTATACTCCATTTACAAGAAATGTCCAGAATAGGCAAATCTGCAGAGATAGAAAGCAGATTAGTGACAGGTACAAGGTTTCTTTGGGGGTGATAAAAATGTTCTAAAATTAGATCAGGGTGATGGTGGCACAAATGTGTGAATATTCTAAAAGAATATTAGCATATTCGTGTTGATGAATATTAATTCATTAATATTAATATTGATTACACAGATTAATGTATACACATAGAATATCCTCTGGAATACGAATTACATTCACTAAAGCCATTTTTCTAAAACAATATCTTTTCTCCTTAGTTAGAAGTAATAAAAATCAACCCTATTTCTTTAGCATGATCAAAAGACCAATCTCGGTAAGAAAAATAAAACCAAATACCAGGTTTTAAAAACTACATACATTGTACACATGAAATAGTGGGGAAGGACTTTCCAATTGAAGTTTGAACCCTAGAGCTAGAAAAAAAGCCGAGTGGGAAATGGTACTCATATTAGCCACAGATGAAGGTCAGAACAGAAGGTGAGTGCATGGACATTCCCCAACACCAGCCAGGGAGCTCCCAGCCAGGACACACCCACGCACTCACCTCTGACTGATTCACCAGCAGCTCCGACCACTTCTGCCACAGGGGACACTTGTCCCTGTCCTCAAACGTGGTCTCATTGGAAGTCCAGCAGCACTGCTCATGGCTATACCAGAAGGCGGACAGGCAGATGCCCTCTTTCAGGTCGGTCATCCAGTCGACAGCGAGATCGATGACCCCGGCCAGAGTGCCTGGAAGAAGCAGCAAAAGCCACTGAGATGGAAGCCGGCTAGACCTGGGCAGCACGGAAGGCAGGCAGAGATGCCCACGCCCTGGGCTGCCATATGCCCCAGAAGCCTCTTTCAGCAGTCTTGAGGTCACCTGAGCATGTGGCAGGGCCCATGGTGTGGCAAAGGTGGCACCCAGCCCACTGAGACACAAAGGCCAACGATATAGAGTCCTCGGGGGGCTTCGATCACACAGGAGGGAGAGACCTGCAGAGCAGAGTTCACTGCAACCCCCTGGGGCTTTCAGAACCCAGCCCTTATAAGTTTTAGAACTAGGGTACCAACACCCAATAAAAGATGGAACCCCCTCAGCGACTTCCAGGGCAGGATGCTGGAATCACAAACTTATCTCTCCAGAAAAGACAATTCAGACAAAATGGAGAGAAATCAACTATGACAGCCTCATCATTTCAATCAAGTTTTATATCCAAGTGGAACCCAACTTGAAAAATGTCACTTATTAGAATCTTCTGAATTTTTACATTTTGGTTGAAGGACTGAGGAGCAATATAAGTAAATAACTACTCTAAAGGCCAATAGAAGCGGGATAAAATAGAGTGCGCAGTGAGTCACAAAAGGCCATCTTACTAGAGTAATCCATTCCAGTCCTTTGCGAAGGCAGAGAATACTCTCAAGCTACCAAAGTTTTCAAACTTTTACTAGCCTTTACTATAATATTATTTCCCTGCCAACATCAATACCAAAGGTAGCCATACACCAACAAAAGGCCCCCTGGCCCTGTCACTCTCCTGTTGCATCAGCAGTCACCCACTGTTCTTTCCAATACTGCCCAAATCCTCAGCAGCACACAGGCTCTTTCCTCAGTCTCCGAGTTTCTCTCCAGGCTCCTCTCTCTCCACCACTATCCCCACACGCTGCCCACGACATGCTCCTGAGCACACCAGGCCCTCCTCTCTGCACTTCCTCAGACAGTGCTGCCCTCCCCAAACTGGGCAAGCTCCTATTTATCTTCCAGATCCTGGCATTTCCATCACCTCCTTCAGGAAGCCCTCCCTGATTTCCTAAGTCTGGGCTAAGTATATTTCCCAGGCATCCCACCATCCCCATACTTATTACATCCTGATATGACTATATTTATATATGTGTGTGTATACACACACACACACACACACACACACACACACTCTGACTAGTCTATAAGTGGGGCAGGGAGAGAGTCTCTTGTCTGGTTCATGTGCCACCATGGGAATCAGGCCAGGCATCCAGATCCTGTGTCCCCTTTAAGTGGGCAAGGGCCCCCAGCCTTGTCCACTGTTGTATGCATGTCAGGTGTACAGCTGGAACTATATATCAGGTTGAATGAATGAAAGCAGTGAATGAATGAAAATCAGAAAACTCAGGTCCGTCCATTCCCTCAAGGGCTACTTACTGAGCACCTACTTACTATGGAAGTAAGCTCCACACCCTGGGGTACAGCACTGAACAAAGCAAACTCAGGTCCCTGACCTCACGGAATCACACCTCTTGCAGGGAGAAAGACATTAGACTAAACAAGTAAGCAAGGGGGCTTCCCTTGTAGCTCAGTTGGTAAAGAATCTGCCTGCAGTGCAGGAGACCCAGGTTCGATTCCTGGGTTGGGAAGATTCCCTGGAGAAGGAAATGACAACCCACTCCAGTATTCTTGCCTGGAAAATCCCATGGATAGAGAAGTCTGGAGGGCTACAGTCCGCGGGGTTGCAAGAGTTGGACATGACTTAGCTACTAAACCACCAAGTGAGGGGCTCTGACAACAGGTGTAAGTGATGGAAAAAAGAATACAGTGTGCTCCAGGGGCGGCCACCCCCCACAGTGGTGCCGGAGAACAGGTCCTCAAAAAAGGCAAACCAAGAGTCACCATCTGACCAAGGAATTCTACTCCTCGGTGTCTGCCCATGAGAAATGAAAACATATGTCCTCACAAAGATGTGGGCACAGATGTTCAGAGCAGCATATTCACAAAAGCCAAAAAATGGAAACAACTCATATGCCTGTCAACTGCTGAATGGAAGAACCAAATGTGGTCCACCTAGGATGGCAACAAAAAGGAATGAAGTATGGACACATGTGACAGTGTGGATGAGCCTTGACAACATTATGCTTAAATGAAACAAGTCAGAAAGGATCACATATTATATGATTCCATTTTATGAAATGTCCAGAATAGGCAAATCTACAGAGAGAGAAAGTAGATCAGCAGCTGTCTAAGACTAAAAAGAGGCTGAGGGCACTGCGGCTGATAGCTAAAGGATAGGGAGGTTCTTTGGGAGCTGGTGAAAATGGTTCTTTGGGAGCTGGTGAAAATGTTCTAAAATCGACCTTGGTGTTGGCTGCAAAACTCTGTGAATACACTAAAAACCACTTTAACAAGGTGAATTGTATGGCATGTGAGTTATAGCTCAATAAAACTTTTACATACATACACACATACTTACATAATGGTAGGGGAGGGGGATGAAGCTCCGAGAGAGAGAGAAAGGTACTTTTAGAAAAGGTGGCAAGAAAGATGACCTTCAAACAAAAACGTTGTATGGAACAACAGCGACCTCCAGCGGTAGCTCTGGGTTAATGCCCCTCATAGGAGCCGCAGTTTGGGCCGCTCCATCTTAGGAGTCAGAATACCCAGGCTGCCACTAAGGAGGTGACAGGCCAGGCAGTGGGACTCTTGGGTCTCACCACCATTAGACAGCTGGGGAATGGGAAGGTGAATGGGGCAGAGTTTTCTGGATTTCCTTCCCAGTACATCCAGATCAAAAGAACACTTTAGCTGCCTTCATCGTCAAGATCATCCATTTCTTGTCTCCCTCCTCTATTCATCTCCTGATGTGACCCTTTGCCAGTGGTCCTCATCCCTGGCTGCACATCAGCATCACAGGTAGAAGGGGACTTACTCAACGCTAGGGCGTCATTTCTGGAGTACTATTTAATTGCAATTTGGGCAGTAGTAGTTTTAAATCCCCAGGTGATCCCACCTAAAAGAAGTGAGGGAAATTGGATTACCAGAGAAGCCAGGTTGTTGGTATCTGATGTGTTAAAGTCAGCCCAACTGGGCTCTTGGATCAGTTAATAAATCTAGGCCAGAACATCTACTCGGACTCCATTTCCCACGTCCATCTCTCCTTTCCAGGAACCAAAAATAACCCTGGGTAGAGTTTTATAAATCTATTCTAAACAAAGACATCAAAATTCACAGCAAACTACTTCTCTGCCTTCCTTTAAAGGTCTTCACATTAGCAGTCAAACAAAGGGGTGGCAAAATGTTGTATATCTATGAACTGCTACCAATATCCATGGAGAGCAGAAGGGTAGGATGGGGCGAATGCACAGCTGCTGTGACTGGAGGGAGAGCACTGCCACTTCAGCACTTTTCTGGGCCCTTTATGACCCACCCTGGCAACCAAGCCCCTCCAATCACTGTAGATGTAACAAATGAGAGGTGGCCAGAAATCAGAGTCCTCCAATCAAAATTTCACTCTGTGCCCCATGGGAGTGCTGTCAGACAGCAAGTAACTACACTGGACCCATATCACAGTCACTCTCTGATCAGTCCTATAACCATAACTATGATGTTACTACAGGCAGAGGGTTTTCTTAAGGAAATTTCTTTAACTTGATCATTTTTCCTCTTTGACATTAACCTTCACAGCCTCCTAAGAGTAAGGAAATTTCAGGAAACAATTTCCATGGAGGGCTGGAGTGTTTGCGATTAAAAGGGGAGGCATCCCCTCCAGACACACGTTCATTTGCTCTGAAAACACTGATGGGTCACAAACATGGTGTTGGGATTATAAAAATGAAGAAGGGTCAGAACAACCCAAGGACTGGAGGCACCTCTCCCAGGCCTCTCTCAGACCCTGCAGCGTCTCGTGTTACTGGGAGCGTCTCTCAATGTTCATCCCAGGGCCTGCCACTGTTAGTCAAGTTCATTCTCACAGGATGTTTTAGAGAGCAAAATGTTCCCATCCTTTCTAGCCTGCTCCATAGCCAAGTCCTACAGAATGTGAAGTGTGTGCTTTTGGTCACTCAGTCACGTTCAACTTTTGTGACCCCATGGACTGTAGCCCGCCAGGCTCCTCTGTCCGTGGGATTCTCCAGGCAAAAATACGGGAGTGGGTTGCCATTCCCTTCTCCAGGGGATCTTCCCGATCTAGGGATCGAACCCGTGTGTCTTGCACTGGCCAGTAGATTCTTTACCGCTGAGCTACCAGGGAAGTACAGCTCTCCTGGCGCCGCTCTCCAATGACTGTACCTGGTCCACTCATGCCTTGGGGTCTCCTTGCTTCACTGATGATAGATTGGTAAGTCATGTATTTTGCTCTAAGATATTTCAAGCCACAAACTCCTGGCGTGAAGTACAAGAGAAACAGCACGTACCTGCCAGCAGGCCGATGAGCAGCATGACTGCCCATCCCGACCAGGCATCCAGCAAACTCTTGATGAACTCCCATATGGACTCCTTGCTTTTGCTGGTTATCTAGAAATAAAAAAACATCAGAGCTGATGTGGATACACGTTCCAATTCAAACTTCCTTTTCTGCAACTGTTTCCTCAGGAAACAGGGTGACTGAGAAAACAAATGTAATTAAGCAACTAGATGGCCACTTAGGTGATTCTTTCAGTTACCGAGCATGATGGTCAAATGGGCTTTCTCATTCACAGAGCTATGAAGATGACGATCTCCAAAGAATCAGAATCCAAAAAAAATCACTTAAAAAAACCTTACTAAGCATGACTGGATCCCTGATTATTCCAAAGTCATTCTGAAGGGAGACATCACTTCGGTGTCAGCATTTTCAATACGAATCACTATTTCAACTTATGTTGTAAGGCCTGTTCACAAAAGACCCTCTTCAACAAAGATTTCATTTCCTTCTTTGGTTTCCCAGGCTACATGTTAATAGCAAGGATATCCTGGTCAAATACATTTTATTTAACTGGTACATTGCAAGCATAAGAACACGTGTGTGTGTGTGTGTGTGTGTGTGTGTGTGTGTGTGTTTACAGCTATGGACTTTTGGACATCTTTTTTCTAAAGTGTTTAACTTTTTTATTGAAGTATAGTTGATTTGCAATGATGTGTTAATTTCAGGTATACCACAAAGTGAGTCAGTTTTTTTATATATCTTCTTTTTCAGATTCTTTTCCACTATAGGTTATTACAAGATATTAAATATAGTTTCCTGCACTATACAGTACGACCTTGTTGTTATCTATTTTATATGTAGTAGTACATATCTGTCAATCCCAAACTTCTAATTTACCTCCTCCCTTCTTTCCCCTATGGTAACCGTAAGTTTGTTTTCTATGTCTGGGAATGTTTTTGTTTTGTAAATAAGTTCATTTGTTAAGTTTATTTGTATATTTTAGACTCCACATATAAGCGATATCATATTTGTCTTTCTCTGTCTGACTTACTTCACTTAGTATGGTAATCTCTAGTTGAATCCATGTTGCTGCAAAAGGCATTATTCCGTTCACTCTTCACGGCTGGACAGTACTCCACTGTATGCATACACCACACCTTCTTTATCCATTCCTCTGCCGATGGACATTTAGGTTGCTTCCATGTCTTACATGTAAACAGTTAAGAGTTTTCTCTAATATGCTCAGGAGTGGGATTGTTGAATCACATGATAACACTATTTTTAGTTTTTAAGGAACCTCCATACTGTTCTCCATAGTGCTATACCAACTGACCTTCCCACCAATGGTCTAGGAAAGTTCCTTTTTCTCCGCATTTATTATTTGCAGACTCTCTCTCCAGCATTTATTATTTGTGGACTTTTCGATGATGGCCATTCTGACCTGTATGAGGTGACAACCTGTTGTGGTTTTAACCAACAGCAAGAACGCTGAATGAGGCAGCATGGACCACATTTTCCAGGCAGATGGTTAGGTCTACAGACACTGTAGGAGCCCCCTTTTCCCTCCCTGTGTTAACAGAATCCTACATCCCTGAGATCATCATTCCCTACACCCTTAAGAGCAAGGGCTGGCAAACATTTCCTATAAACAGACAGAAAGTCAATATTTTCAGCTTGGAAGGTCAGATGGTCTCCGTGGCAACTACTGGAGTCTGCGGTTGTCACACAAAAAGAGCCATAAAGAGTACGCGCAGGCGCGGCTGTGTGCCAAGGCAGTGGGACTTCTGGGAACAGGCGAAGTGCTAGATTTGCCCACAGGCCACAGTGTGCCACCCCTGTTCCAGACGGAAGGCTGCCCCCTCGCCTCCATTCCTCCAGGTCAGAGCCAATCACCTGCATCAGTGTCTGTGGGACCTCACTCCCTACACATCTCTCAGCCTCCCTTCCCTGCCACTGTGTAACGTGGTGTGACTCGGGCTCACTCTGGATATGGCGGCTCATTCAGACTCTCTGAGCTGTTCTCACCTTTGTGGCTGCTGCATCTCTGACCTGACTTCTCGGTGGAAGGTGCTCCATCCTCGTCACTCTCTCCCCCTTTCATTTACAGCCACTCTGCTGGTTGCCCTCCTTCACCTAAGCATCCATCCCTGGTCCCCAGCCCCTCCCACGGAACCCACTAAATCCTGGCAACACTCCTGATCTCTCCCTCTCCAGACCCAGGCCACCTGGACCACTTCTAAAGCTTCAGCACCTACTCACATGCCAAGGACACCTCATTCTCCACCACAATCCTGACCATGCCCTTGAACGGTACAGGGATGCAGGCTGGACAAACAGCTCAAACTCACAGCAGCTAAAACACAACTCAGTGGCCTCCCCCTAAAATCTGCTGCTCTGCCTTTCTCCCATCTCGTCATCCAAGGCCTCACCCGCTTCTGACCACAGCCAGGCCATCATCCTGACCCCAGTACTGCCCTCCATCCTGCCAATGGCTCCTGTGAAGGATCGTGACCCCAAGCCTCTCTTCGTTGGCACTCTTGTCAGATCGTCTTCCTTTCTCCTGAACTCATTTCCAACCTTCCTGTTTGCCCCCTGGTGGAACATCTCTCTTGTGGCCATCAAAAGGAAATGTCAACTCTTCTACTCAGTCATTCCCAACGTGGCCCCATTGCCCATGCACCCAAACTCATCTCCAGTCCTCTCCTTCCTTGAATCTGCCACCAGACCTCAGAGCTCCTTAAACTGCCTTAATGTGCAGTCTTTCATGTTCCTGTGACCTAAAAAAGGGCAGCTCCTGATTAGGACCCTTTCCCCTTCCTCTGCCTAGCACACTTACTCATCCATCAACACGCCATTGAAATGCCACCCGCACTAAAAAGTCCCTCCTTCACGGCCCCTCCTAAATGATCCCACAGCACTTGATACACAACTTTATTGGAGTCCATTAAAATGCATCTTGATGCCAGCGAGATGCCAGGTGCTGTAATATGTGCTTTCATACACATATAGCCTCATTTATCTATAGGTATAATTAACTTCATCCTTGCAAATGAGAAGACAAGGTCCAGAAATAGCACCCCAAAAGTGACCCAGTCTGAAGGTGGCATGGTCAGGATGTACTCCATCTATCTGGTTCCAGAGCCCCCTCCTCGCCCTCCACACCACACCTTGGTATGACACAGCCTCCCACCCAAAGCACCTGGTACTATAAGTATCTGTTCACATCACTTCCTTCTCTTCTCTAGACCCTGCCTTAGAACATGACGCATGAATCCAAGTACTAGCTTGGTAACTATCTGCTGAAAGCATGACTAAGCCCTCTGAAGGGATTCCCCTCAATGTAGCTTTATGAACAGCACAGACCTTCCTGTGTCTGTCGGTGTCCCGTGATTTTTCCCTCAGCCAATCGATGGTGTGGAAGTCCTCATATGTCCCCACATCGGGGAATGGCTCGTCGAGGAAATCCATCAGGTTTCCAGAACTACTGATCACTCCTGTATTGACCATGCTACTTACATCTGGAAGAGAAAATCTGTGGTTAGAAATGAAAGCAGGGCATCTGCACAGTCCTGGAAGGACAGTCTATGTGCTCTATTTTCTGGTACCAGAAAGACTCATTTCAGCATAAGTGGTTCTGCTGTGATGAAAAGAGTCTGTCTTAGTCAGCATCGACTGCTGTAACAAAAAATACCACAGACTGGTTGGCTTATCAACAACATACATTTATTTCTCACAGTTTCAGAGGCTGGAAAGTCCAAGATCAAAGCACTAACAGATTTAGTGCCTGCTGAGAATCCACTTCCTAGTTCATGTGGCCGTCTACTCACTGTGTCTTCATGTGATGGAGGTCTCTGGGTCTCTTTCATAAGGGCACTAACCCCATCCAGGAGGGCCGCATCTTCATGACCTCATCACCTTCCAAAGGTCCCTCCTCCTAATATTATCATACTAGGGATTAGGTTTCAACATATCTTCCCTGGTGGCTCAGATGGTAAAGCATCTGCCTACAATGTGGGAGACCCGGGTTCAATCCCTGGGTCAGGAAGATCTCCTGGAGAAGGAAATGGTAACTCACTCGAGTACTCTTGCCTGGAAAGTCCCATGGACGGAGGATCTTGGTAGGCTACAGTCCATGGGGTCACAAAGAGTCGGACACGACTGAGCAACTTCACTTTCACTTTGGGAAACCCAAATATTAATTACTTATTATTTGAGGCAGTTATGTGCTATAAAGTCACCATGGCCACTGAATTCGTGAGTACTGAAGCACGGTCCCTAAGAGAATTGTAAGGTTAGGTTACTTGAAGCCTTTAGTCACAACATCAATATATAACTTTATTTTGTGTTTCCTTTTAAAGACACCTTATCAGATACATATGGACTTCCCAGATGGCTCAGTAGTAAAGAATCCACCCACCAATACAGGAGGTGTGGGTTCAATCTCTAAGTTGAGAAAATACCCTAAAGAAGGAAATGGCAAATCACTGCAGTCTTCTTGCCTGGGAAATCCCATGGACAGAGGAGCCTGGTGAGCTACAGTTCATGGGGTTGCAAAAGAGTCACACACAACTTAGCAACTAAACAACGACAGCAAAAATATCAAATATATATTGTTGACTCATTCACATTGAACTCACAACAACAGCACTGTCACTCATGCTGCAGGAAGCTTGTCTAACACACGTATTTTCTCCTTAAGGCATAGCGTAGCCTTCTCAGGCTCAGAAACACTACAGGCCCTCCTGCCCTGAATCTCAGGGCTGTTGGAAACAATGAAATTACCAGTAAAAAAAAAAAAAAGGAACAAAAATGGGAAAAATATGGCACTAAACAAATTGTGAAAAGGACACTTGTTTCTGGTCTGGGAACTAAAACAAGATGGCTGAGCACCACCTTCTCCAACCTCAGCAAGGATCACACATTTCTGGCAGCTCACCATGTGCACTCAGCAAATGACTGGGCCAGCACCACAAGTATTGAGTGCTCTGGGGCTTACAAATACATTTTAGTGAGAAGGCAAATTCACAAATACGGAGCCAGTTATACTGACAGTCGACTATACACATTTCTGGAAAACCTCACATTCTGCAAAAGCAGGTCATCAAAATGAGAGAGGTGGTGGAGTGGAAGGGAATAGGGTTGAGGCCTATCACTCAAAACCAAAGCACTGTAATCAAACCAGTAACCAGCTCCCCTAGGAGATAAAGTGGACCATGCAGGCAGGCAGCCTCTGGGGCTGTAGTGTGGATAGCCAAGACCTACAAAGGTCTGTCAAGTCAAAGCTATGGTTTTTCCAATAATCGTGTACAGATGTGAGTATATAGAATTTATATATATAGAAGGCTGAATGTAATATTCAGGCTGAATATAAAGAAGGCTGAATGCCGAAGAACTGATGGTTCTGAACTGTGATATAGGAGAAAACTCTTGAGAGTCTCTTAGACAGCAAGGAAATCAAACTAGTCAATCCTAAAAGAAATCAACTCTGAGTATTCTGTGGAAGGACTGATGCTAAAGCTGAATCTCCAATACTTTGGCCACCTGATGCAAAGAACTGACTCGCTGGGAAAGACCCTGATGCTGGGAAAGATTGAGGGCAGGAGGAGAAGGGGGACGACAGAGGGTGAGATGGCTGGATAGCATCACCGACTCAACAGACATGACTTTAAGCAAACTTCGGGAGATGGTAAAGGACAGGGAAGCCTGGCGTACTGGAGTCCATGGGGCTGCGAAGAGTGAGACATGACTGAGTGACTGAAAGACACCACCACCAGGAGCAGCAATGGGAGAGTGAAAATGCTGGTGAGACTTAACTGGTGGGAGAGTCATTCTATGGTCTGAATGTTTGTGCCCCAATCCCAAATCATACGTTGAAACCCTAATCCACAATGGATAGTATTAGAAGGTGGGATCTTTGGGAAGTGATTGGATGCTAAGGGCAGAGTCCTCATAAATGGGATTAGTGCTCATATAAAAGAGGCCCCAGGGAGCACACTGGCCCCTTCCACCGCATAAGTACACAAGAAATCTGTGACTGGGAGAAGAGCCCTCAGTCAACCATGCTGGCAGCCTGATCTCAGACTTCCAGCCTGCAGCACTGTGAGGAATAAATATCTGTTGTTTATAAGCTACCCAGCCTGTGGTATTTTGTTATAGCTGCCCGAACAGACTAAGACAAGCCAAGAGCCATGCCAGGCTGGAGGCACACTGCCCTGGGCAAGCTGCCCTGAGTGCAGGCACTCACTTCTAATTTTCCTTAAAATCCAGTCAAAAGGGCGCCTGCTGCCAGGGCAGTAGCAAAGCTGCGTGTTTCTTCCTCTCTGCCTAAGATAACAATTCCGCTCCCATCACCCTGGCTCCCCTCATCTGGAAAACAATTGCAAATAAACCAAGACATCTCCTGCAGTTATACTGCCATTAGAACCTGATTTACAGATCACATAGGAACTCATTCGACCCAGAGAAAACACTCTGCAGCAGGACCAACACTCACCCCCAGTTAGCAAGAAAAATCATACACTCTTACAAAGACAGGAGGAATAAGCACTAAATTAAAATTACTTTGGCAAACAGCATGGCAATGTGAATTATAAGGTGGAGACCACAAAAGTGCCAGCATAAGATGGTTAAAGAAGGGAAGGGTAGTTATTAAACTATTTGAGCACAAGCTTCTCTCACTGCTTTATGTATTTTTATATCTGGAGGACTCACCCATGACCTGACAAAACTGCATTTTGATCCATTGAGAAGTCGCTACGGGCAAAGTGGAGTAATCACCCTACACACAGTAAAGTGGCCATAGTAATGGATTTATTGACAGCGCAACTTAGCTGCTTTTAAAACTTTAGAAGTTTGCGGTTTGAGCCATGCCAAGCTGAAAACTATACCCACTGATGAGTGCCCAGCAAAGAATACTGCAGAAGTCAGTAGCAACCAATAAGAAAAGGGAAGGCATAAAGTTAGAAAGCAAAGATTTCATTCTCACTTTTACAAAAACAAGATGGTAATAGCCTTGTATTATATGCGGTAAAGAAAATCTCTAATGGGAAAAAAGAAGGCGGCAGGCTGTTAACTCACCACAGGGAGCCCCTGTAAGAAAAACCTAACCGGCAGCAGAGCAAAGAACTCCAGACACTTGGATGTTCTATTATAAAGAAGTTCATGTTACCTGAAGCTTAACCAAATCTCTAAACAAGCAACAACTCCGGGCAATAATGGTTGAAACAAAAAGTCACTCTGGAGAACAACTGCAACTTTAAACTTTTTGATAGAGCATGGCATGGCCATGACAATCAGACATAAGCGGAAAAGGGAAATAGATATGATCTAATCTGTAGATCTAACTGGGGGCCTTTTAGGGGACTCAGAAGGAGGTGGTAACTTTGCATAGTTCCCTGGCCAGGAACTGAACCCAGGCCCCAGCAGTGAAAGTACCAAGTCCTAACCACTGGTTGTTGTTGTTGTTGTTCAGTTGCTAAGTCATATCCAATTCTTTTGCGACCCCATGGACTGTAGCTTGCCAGGCTCCTCTGCCTGTGGGATTCTCTAGGCAAGAATACTAGAGTGGATTGCCATTTCCTTCTCCATGGGATCTTCACGACCTAGAGATCGAACCCACATCTCCTGCATTGGGAGACGGATTCTTTACCACTGAGCCACCTGCAAAGCCCCTCTAACCAATGGAACTTCAGGGAATTCCCCTGGCCACATTACTTTCATTGAGGAAGTCACAAAAACGCCGCTCAGGTTCAAGGGGAGGGAAGGAAATTCCATTACTTTTAAAGGGAATGGCAAGGCTCTAGAAGAGCATTCAAAATCAGAAATATTGTACCATTTTTCAAAAATACAACTTACCACCCAACTTGCAAAAAAAATCTTGGAAAATTCGGAAAAGTAGCAAGAAGAAAATAGGAATTATCTGTCATCATACTGAAAGTGTCAATAGCCTCTGTAGGCAGGCCAGAGGTCCCCAAGCAGCAGGAGGAACTAAAACTGCAAGTGGCAGACTTTTTTCTTTTCTCTAATCCCATGTTGTCATGGCAACACCTGGTTCTGCCCGAAGGTAACTTTATCCCAAACCTTGAGCTCAGTTCAGTTCACTCAGTCATGTCTGACTCTTTGCATCCCCATGGACTGCAGCACACCAGGCTTCCCTGTCCATCACCAACTCCCAGAGCTTGCTCAAAGTCATGTCCATCGAGTTGGTGATGCCATCCAACCATCTCATCCTCTGTCGTCCCCTTCTCCTCCTGCCTTCCCTCTTTCCCAGCATCAGGGTCTTTTCCAATGAGTCAGTTCTTCCCATCAGGTGGCCAAAGTACTGGAGTTTCAGCTTCAGCATCAGTCCTTCCAAGGAATATTCAGGACTGATTTACTTTAGGATTGACTAGTTGGATCTCCTTGCAGTCCAAGGGACTCTCAAGAGTCTTCTCCAACACCGCAGCTCAAAAGCATCAATTCTTCAGCAATTAGTCTTCTTTATGGTCCAACTCTCACATCCATACATGACTACTGGAAAAACCATGGCTTTGACTAGATGGACCTTTGATGATGAAGCAATGTCTCTGCTTTTTAATATGCTGTCTAGGTTGGTCATAGCTTTTCTTCCAAGGAGCAAGTGTCTTTTAATTTCATGGCTGCAGTCACCATCTGGAGCGATTTTGGAGCCCCCCAAAATAAAGTCTGTCACTGTTTCCATTGCTTCCCCATTAAGTGATAGGCCCATATGCCATGATCTTCGTTTTCTGAATGCTGAGTTTTAGGCCAGCTTTTTCACTCTCCTCTTTTACTTTCATCAAGAGGCTCTTTAGTTCTTTTTCACCTTCTGCTATAAGGGTGCTATAATCTGCATATCTGAGGTTATTGATATTTCTCTTGGCAATCTTGATTCCAGCTTATGCTTCTTCCAGCCCAGCATTTCTCAAGATGTACTCTGCATATAAGTTAAATAAGCAGGGTGACAATATAAAGCCTGACGTACTCCTTTCTCAATTTGGGATCAGTCTGTTGTTCCATGTCCAGTTCTAACTGTTGCTTCCTGACCTGCATATAGATTTCTCAGGAGGCAGGTAAGGTCGTTTGGTATTCCAATCTCTTTATTTTCCACAGTTTGTTGTGATCTACACAGTCCAAGGCTTTGGCGTAATCAATAAAGGAGAAATAGATGTTTTTCTGGAATTCTCTTGCTTTTTCAGTGATCCAATAGATGCTGGCAATTTAATCTCTGGTTCCTCTGCCTTTTCTAAATCCAGGTTGAGTATCTGGGACTTTACATTTCACATACTGTTGAAGCCTGGGTTGGAGAATTTCAAGCATTACTTTGCTGGCGTGTGAGATGAGTGCAATTGTGCGGTAGTTTGAACATTTTTTGGCATTGCCTTTCTTTGGGATTGGAATGAAAACAGACCTTTTCCAGTCCTATGGCTACTGCTGAGTTTTCCAAATTTGCTGACATATTGAGTGCGGCAATTTTTCTTATGGAAATGTCTTAAGCTATGTTAATGAACTATGCATTTGCTTGGAAATTTGCCTTTCTTCAAGATTCATGTCAATTGTTTTACGGCCTGGGATGACTCACCTTGTGCTGATGCCATCTCAAAATGCATGTTGTGGGTGAGGGGCCTGATGTAGCTCTCTCAGTTTTGAGGTGTTTCCTTTCTCTAATTAGCAACTTGCTAATAGCTATATTTCTTTCCCCAAAAAAGGCAATGCCAAAGAATGCTCAAATTACCACACAACTGCACTCATCTCACACATTAGTAAAAGTAATGCTCAAAATTCTCCAAGCCAGACTTCAGCAATACGTGAACCGTGAACTCCCTAATGTTCAAGCTGGTTTTAGAAAAGGCAGAGGAACCAGAGATGAACTTGCTAACATCTGCTGGATCATTGAAAAAGCAAGAGAGTTCCAGAAAAACATCTATTTCTGCTTTATTGACTATGCCAAAGCCTTTGACTGTGTGGATCACAATAAACTGTGGAAAATTCTGAAAGAGATAGGAATACCAGACCACCTGACCTGCCTCTTGAGAAATCTGTATGCAGGTCAGGAAGCAACAGTTAGAACGGGACATGAACAACAGACTGGTTCCAAATGGGAAAAGGAGTACGTCAAGGCTCTATATTGTCATCCTGCTTATTTAACTTATATGCAGAGTACATCATGAGAAACGCTGACTGGAAGAAACACAAGCTGGAATCAAGATTGCCGGGAGAAATATCAATAACCTCAGATATGCAGACGATACCACCCTTATGGCAGAAAGTGAAGAGGAACTAAAAAGCCTCTTGATGAAAGTGAAAGAGGAGAGGAAAAAGTTGGCTTAAAGCTCAACATTCAGAAAACGAAGATCATGGCATCTGGTCCCATCACATCATGGGAAATAGATGGGGAAACAGTGGAAACAGTGTCAGACTTTATTTTGGGGGGCTCCAAAATCCCTGCAGATGCAGCCATGAAATTAAAAGAAGCTTACTCCTTGGAAGGAAAGTTATGACCAACCTAGATAGCATATTCAAAAGCAGAGACATTACTTTGCCAACAAAGGTCCATCTAGTCAAGGCTATGGTTTTTCCAGTGGTCATGTATGGCTGTGAGAGTTGGACTGTGAAGAAAGCTGAGAGCCGAAGAATTGATGGTTTTGAACTGTGGTGTTGGTGAAGACTCTTGAGAGTCCCTTGGACTGCAAGGAGATCCAACCAGTCCATCCTAAAGGAGATCAGTCCTGGGTGTTCATTGGAAGGACTGATGTTGAAGCTGAAACTCCAGTACTTTGGCCACCTCATGTGAAGAGATGACTCATTTGAAAAGACACTGATGCTGGGAAAGATTGAAGGCAGGAGGAGAAGGGGTTGACAGAGGATGAGATGGTTGGATGGCATCACCAACTCAATGGACGTTGAGTTTGTGTGAACTCCGGGAATTGGTGATGGACAGGGTGGTCTGGTGGGCTGTGGTTCATGGGGTCAGAAAGAGTCGGACATGACTGAGAGACTGAACTGACTGACTGACCAATAGGTATATAACTCCTTGCTAAAACTAGCAAGGAGGCACTCTTTCTGTCCCCTCCTGATGTCTGTGTCAGAAGCTTTCTCTATCTCTTTTATATTTTCAGTTCAGTTCAGTCACTCAGTCGTGTCCAACTCTTTGCGATCCCATGGACTGCAGCAATGCCAGGCTTCCCTGTCCATCACTAACTCCCAGAGCTTGCTCAAACTCATGTCCATGGAGTCGGTGATGCCATCCAACCATCTCATCCTCTGTCATCCCCTTCTCCTCCTGCCTTCAATCTTTCCCAGCATCAGGTTCTTTTCCAGTGAGTCATCTCTTCACATCTAGTAGCCAAAGTATTGGAGCTTCAGCTTCAGCATCAGTCCTTCCAATGAACATTTAGGACTGATTTCATCTAAGATTGACTGGATTGATCTCCTTGCTGTCCAAGGGACTCCCAAGAGTCTTCTCCAGTACCACAGTTCAAAAATCTGTGGTTTTTTACACTTTAATAAAACTTTATTACACGAAAAGTTCTGAGCAATCAAGCCTTGTCACTGGCTCTAGATCGAATTCCTCTCCTCCGGAGGCCAAGAATCCCAGCGTTGTTCACGGCTCCTAGCAGCAACCTTTCAATACTTCAGAGAGAGATTCACTGTAACATGCTGGTATATTTTCTTCACAGATATATTTTAAAAGACTTCAAAGTATCACATATCTGGCTGTTTAATTTCATGCTTTTCCCCTCTACATTTTTTGAATAATTACCACTGGAAAGGCACCATGGCATAGTGGTTAAAAACACAGGCTTTGAAACAGCACTGCCTTGGTTCAAATCTCAGCTCTGCCACTGAGTAGCTCTGTGATCTTAAGCTAGCTGCTTAACCTTACTGTGCCTTGGTCTACCCATCTCTGAATTTGGGGGCGGGGGCAGGGGTAGGGGCGGTCTAACAGCATCTACCTCCGAATTTTGTTAGCACACTTAAAGGGCAGACATTTGTGAAGCACTTTACTCCTGATACAGGATTGCTGGGGCTTCACAACCGTTTGTCAAATGAAAAACCTGAAGTGTTTCATGAAAACACGTTTCCTTACCACCCCACACGTTCCCTCGTTCTCACAGTTTATCTAATCCATCCTTTGATGTCTGCAGCTGACAGAAGCAACCTGATGGATCCCATTTCTGCTCAAGGAGATTAAGCAAAGTCAAACTGAACTTCTGGGGGACCCTTGGTGATTTCTGTTTACCAAGAACCCGTGAGGCCATTAAAACATGAACCCATGCCTGGCATTTTAAATATCTTTTCCTGAAAACTCTTCAAAGTCTTTACATTTATCAGAGACTATTTTCTTTCAAATGAAAGACATCTATTTTCACTAACAGAGAAATCGGCATTAATCCCATCTGGCTGTGTGAGCGCCACTGATCTCCACTGACCCTCACTCCCTCCTCTCAAAACCCAGAGTCCTGGGCTGGACTGTTTCTCAGGTGCTTTCCACTCCAGAGCGCACGCACATGACACAGAGCCTGAAACTTACTACTAGCCCCTTTCACATGTGTGGGGACAAGCAAACATTTTTTAATTCCTCAAAACTTTTTGTCTCTGTACAGATATTGGTTAAGCTTAGGGGACTTTCCAGAAATTTCAGAGCTATCTTTACCGCCAACTGTTTATATCAGTTATTACAGAGCAGAAAAGCATCTTTTAAAAAAATATACTCTTCCCTGTTGGCAAAGTTAAAATGAGATCATCTGAGTGATAATCTCACATCCTCAAAAATTATAGTAATATATGTGAGCATATTGCTCTTCATACTTACAAATGGGAATCCAGAAGTATAACACACAAGAGATTACTAAACACACAGAAAAAGTGAGCCCCGGGTAAGTAGGGGAATCTTATAACCAGCAAGAAGCCAAGAGTCCGTGTTCCCTTCTTTGATGGAAGTGCATGCGTACCAGTAGCTGCCACTCTAATTTTTCTCCAATCAGACCAGATGGAAAGAGCAATCAGGAAAGTGGGGTGTGGAGCTGGGCATATGGGCATAATCACCGGGGAAGTCCAAGAAGCAAGTTATTTACAATCTTCTGTTATGCCCTGGTTTTGGTAGAACTCCAGTTTTAGTAAACAGAAGCAGCAAATCGAATGTCCTCATTTTAGCTACATTCTAGAAACTGCTCTGCGCTACTCAGCTGGCCTGGGGGCAGGTCTGGATTACCCTGTGGAAAAGTCAGACCTTCCCCTGGTCAACCTTTGTGTCACCTGTATTTGGAAGACGGGCACGGAAGAGCAAACAAGGTGGCTGCCGTCTTGGAGCCTTTTCCTTTTGGCTTACAGAGATGCACAGGGGGTGATAGCGATTGTTCTTTTTCTACATATTTTTAGATATAATTCACATAACATAATATTCACCCTTTTACAGTGGGATTTAATACATTCACCAGGTCCTACAACCATCATTACTATCTAACTCCAGAACTTTTATTCTCTAAAAGTAAGCTCATGCCCAGAGTAGTCACTCTCTTGGCCTAGCCCCTGGTAAGCACTCATCTGGACATTTCATAGAAACAGAATCATGTCATGTGTGTCTTTTGTGCTGGGCTTCTTTCTCTTATCATAATGTTTTCAAGGTTCATCCATGTTGGACCATCAACGCTTCACTCCTTTTTATGAGTAATATTTCATTGTGTGGCCAGACCACATTGTGTTTATCCGTTCAACAGCTGATGGACATCCGGGCTGTTTGCAATTGGGGGCTATTGTGACTAATGCTGCTATGATCATTCAAGTGTTCATGCAAACATGTATTTTTAGTTCTCTTGGGTAGACACCTAGAAGTAAAATTACTGGGTGATATGGAAACTGTATGCTTAACTCTTTGAGGAGCTGCCAGACTGAAACCACTTTTCTCAGTGAAGTCTTTTTTATTGAAATAAACATGTTTATAAACAGGCAAAAATCCTAAGTATACACCTCAACAAATTTTCACAAACTGAAATCCCCCACATAACTGGCATCCAGATCAAGAACAGAACATGACCAGCCTCCAGAAGCTCCCTCATGGGCCCTTCCAGGCCTTCCTCCACCCTTAAAGGTATTCACTATCCTCATACCACAGATTAATTTGGCCTGTTTTTGAATTTTATATAAATGGATTCTTTTGTTTCCAGCTTCTTTTATTCTATGTTATAAGATCTATGCATGTTGTTGAGTTTGTCTAATTACCATTTGCTCATTCTCTATGCTCTTCAACAGCAAATTTTCTCCATTAAGGGCCAGATAGCAAAGGTTTGGAGGTTTGTGGGCCACGTGGCTTCTGACAAGGACTACTCAACTCTGCCTCTGTCACGTAGAAGCAGCCAGAGACAATACACAAATGAATGACTGGGACTGTGTGTCAATAAAACTTGATTCATGGACACTGAAGTTTGAATTTCATATAATCTTCACCTGTCACAAAAAAATATTCTTTCAGTTTCTTTTGATCATTAAAAATGTAAAAACCATTCTGAGCTCATTCTTGGCTCAGGGGATGAGCTGGATTTGGTCCACAAGATGACGTACTTTGCCTCTTTCTATTCTATGGTATTCGATGCTGGAAACAAACCCCAATGAGTTTATCCATTCTCCTGTGGATGGACACTGGGCTGATTTCCCACTTGGAACCAATATACATGGTGCCTCCATCAATTACACATCATGCCGCCATCATTTTCCACGTACATCCCCTCCAAGAAGTTGCAAAAAACCCTTCCACCTGTCCCCTCCTCTCTCTGCTCAGCAGGGCCGGGTGCCATGAGACCCTGACAACGTTCATGCCAGTTCCTCTCCCAAGTCAGACTGTGATAACTTTTTTGCCTACCGACTCTACTAGCTAATCCCCAGATGACTTGAGCAGGTGGAATGCAAAGTCATAATTCAGATTAAAAGTCTCCAGTCGACAAGGAAGGCTGGTCACTTGAGGGGGAGTTCCAGCAGGTTCCTTTGGCAGGGTGGGCATGGTAGAAACTGCTACCAAATTCTCCTCCTGGCTTCATAAACCCTTCTAGCAGTCCGGCTTCACCACCTTTCTCCTTCCTCCTCACAGTAACGTAACTGCCCTTCAGGGGCTGGCAAATGTTTCCTACAAAGGGCCAGATGGGGACTCTTTCAAGCTCAGGGGGCCATACAATCTTGGTCACAATTACTCCAGTTGGTCCTTTGGTCACTGAAGCTCAAAGAAGCCCAGATAGAATGGAAAGAAGGCGTGTGCCCGGGTGCCCCAACATGTGACTTACAGAAACAGGCAGCAAGCTGGTGGCTGGGGGCTGCTGGCCCTGCTTCACACAAGCACTCACGGGGCATCTGCTACTGGCCCAACCCCTATCCAAGCTGTCAGAGTCACTGACAGCCCTGAAAGCCTCACCTACCAACAGAAACAGCAAAAGAAGCATCAGAATCCACTGGGAATTCACAAAGATAAAGAGGCGCAGCCATCTCGCACAGGATTCTGGAAGGGAAGGATGAGATCCCGGAAATGCAACCACAGGACCTCACTAGCAACATTTCAACCTGAAAGCTTCAGGGAAACAAAAGGTAGTTCTACACACACACACACACACACACACGTTTCTATGACATCTTACTATCAGAGAAGTTTCTCCAACTAATTAGCTATCCTAATGCTTCAAGACGGCAGATGCTCCTGGCATGTCAATAAAAATAAGGTCATAGCATCTCTCTGACAAAGTGGTCAAGGTCATCAGGGCTAGAGGTCACACATATTCACAGGACATGGTGGAAAAGGAAGAACACTGAGTTCAGAGCCAGACCTTGGATGGCAACTGAAAAAAAAAAAAACAACTGCAAGAACACTGCAAGTCTTACAGATTTTCCAGAGGCTCCATCAACCAACCACAAGCAGCCTTTACAAAGTCGCTTTTCTTGCAACTTGCATGGATTACACCAGGCACTAACCTCAGGGCTGATGCCTGCCGGCCACTTCTCTGAAGGCCACCAGCCTAAGCGCCCCTGGGCTCAGAGAGGGTGTCATTGCAACACTGGGCCACCAGAGGGTGCTCTGCAAGCAGCCCTGCTGCCACCAGCAGATGAGTCTGCTGGGCAGAGCCTTCCTCTTTTCTCCATCTGCTGCAACCAGTACCCTTCCCTGCCTCCCCTGCCATCCTTCCCTCAGCTTCCTTTAGCCCTTACTCCTGCCTGAGGTCACGGGAAGTCCTGTCTCCACAGCCCACAGCTTGGGCTCTGTGCCCTGAGCCAACTCAACAGCAATTTCCACTGTGACCTGTGGTCACTCCTCTGTCACCTTCAATGGCTTCTCAGCTTCTGTTGCTGCTGTTGTTCAGGCACTCAGTCGTGTCCGACTCTCTACGACCCCATGGACTGCAGCACGCCAGGCTTCCCTGCCCTTCGCCATCTCCCAGAGTTGGCTCAAACTCATGTCCATTGACTCAATAATCACCCTCTGACTCCAGTGCTTCCCTAAATGTACTTGTAATGGGCAGCTCTCACAAGCCTGCTGATCAGAGTTGAGACCCGTTAGAATCTGGACTGTGATCTCATCTGTGAGTGCTCAGCCACTCAGTCAGGTCCAATTCTTTGAGACCCCATGAACTGTAGCCCGCCAGATTTCCCTGTCCATGGGATTTTCCCGGCAAGAATGCTGGAGTGAGTTGCCATTTCCTCCTCCAGTGATCCCATCTACAAGGAATCATATACATTATAAGTGGGGTGGAGGCATGGACGCTTCTTGTACAATCCATCAAGCCATACACTTAGGTGTTATGCACTTCGGGGAGTGTTTGCTATACTTTGCAATTTGAAGAAGTGTCTGAAAATGTGACCTGCTCATCAGTAAAAGCAGATTCTCAGGCGTGATTCTCATCTGTGGCTTTTGCCCAGGGCATCTATTATTTCTTACAGTGACGGCAGTGTCATTTTTCCTTGGAGCACAAGCCCTTCCCCACTCTTCATGGTCATGGAAGTTTGGGTCCAAAGGGACTATGGTGGCAAGGGAAGCTCCCATTCGATGGGCAGGTACTCTGGGGCTGTCTAAAAAACGCTCACTTCTTTTAAAAAAGTTTTTTTTTTTTTTTCAAGGCAGATAATCTTTAAGTCTGTATTGAATTTGTTACAGTGTTATTTCTATATAATGTTCTGGGGTTTATTTTTTTTTAGGTATTTTTTGATGTGGATCATTTTTAAAGTCTTTACTGAGTTTGTTACAATATTGTTTCCATATTATATTCAGGTTTGTTTTTTTTTTAGCTTTGAGGCATCTGGGATCTTAGCGCTCCACCAGGGATGGGACCCATACTCCCTGCACTGGAAGGTGAAGTCTTAACCACTGGATCACCAGGGACGTCCTGCTCACTTTCCTCCGAAGCGCAGAAGTGTCCAGAGAAGAACAGGACGCTCTGAAACAGCTCTGTGACAGCCCTGTGGAAGGCGACCTGGGGGGAAGAAACTGAAGAGGGATTAGGGGATTAGGATCCCGGGGCCCTGCAGGCCAATGTGGGCACATCTTCGGCCCGGTAGAGTCCAGGTTGCTCACTTGAAAAAGGGCTGAACACCCTCTGAGGGTAGCCTGGGGATGGGTCAGGAAAGGATGGCACCTGGCATTTGACAGATGAGCTTGTTACTGAGTGGATGACGGCCCAGTCGAGCATTTAGCTCCACACAGGGGTGCAAGAGTGGGCCATTCTCACCCCCTAAAATCGTCCTTCCGCCCATTTGGTACCAAAGCTGCCCCCACTCCCTGCCATGTGGGCACATGACCCAGGCTGACCAATGAAAGTCTCCAACCACCGTGCACAGCCACTGACTGGGGAGTGAGCAAGGGACCCACACAAAGCCACGGGCAGATGGTGGGAAAAACCAGGTCCCTCCTTTGAAGGAAGTGGCTAACCTGGGAGCCACCACTGTTAGGGCAGGTTTGGGGTTGCAGGAAGGAATGAGGCCGGGCAGCAGACACCAAAGACGGACAGACCAGTGCAGTGGTTCACATTTGATGAGGTATGCTGCTGGCATCTAGCGTAAGATGCTGCTCAATATCCTACAATGCATAGGACAGCCCCAAATGCCAACAGCGCTGAAATTCTTTGCCTTAATCCAAAAGTGGATCAAAGGAGCCTTTTAGACACTTCCCTGTGAGGGTAAAGAATCCACCTACAATGCAGGAGAGACCCAGGTTTGATCCCTCGTTTGGGAAGATCCCCTGGAGAAGAAAATAGCAACCCACGGCAGTATTCTTGCCTGGAAAATTCCATGGATGAAGGGACCTGGCGGGCTACAGTCCATGGGGTTGCAAAGAGTCAGAGATGACTGAGCAATCAAGCACTACACAGCCACAAAAAGGAACGAATTTGAGTCAGTTCTAATGAGGTGGATAAACTGCGAGCCTGTTATACAGAGTGAAGTAGGTCAGAAAGAGAAAAACAAATATCATATATTAATGCATATACATGGAAAATAGAAAAATGGTGCTGATGAACCTATTTGCAGGGCAGCAATGGAGACGCAGACAGAGAGAACAAACTTGTGGACACAGTGGGGGAAGGAGAGGGTGGGACCAACTGACAGATTAGCATGGAAACATATACAGTACCATATGTAAAATATATAGCCAGGGGGAACTCATATATAGTACCATATGTAAAATATATAGCCGGGGGAATTTGCTGTACGACCCAGGGAGCTGAAACTGGGGCTCAGTAACAACCTAGAGGGGTGGGATGGGGTGGGAGGTGGGAGGGAGGTTCAAGAGGGAGGATACATATGTATACTTGTGTCTGATTCATGTTAATGTATGGCAGAAACCTATACAACATTGTAAGGCAATTATCCTCCGATTAAAAATAAATTTTAAAAACTACATCCATCTAGACCTAGAGATGACCACACTAAGTGAAGAAAGTTAGAGGACAAATATCATATGATATCCCTTATATGTGTAATCTTAAAAAATGATCCACTTGAACTTATTTACAAAACAGAAATATACCCACAGATTTGCTGTATGACTCAGGGAACTCAAACCAGAGCTCTGTAATAACCTAGAAGGATGGGATGGGGTGGGAGGGAGGTTCAAGTGGGAGGGGATATATGGCTGATTCAAGTTAATATCTGGCAGAAAACAACCCAATACTGTAAAGCAATTATCCTTCAATTTAAAATAAATAAATTTAATTATAAAAAAAGAAAGACCCACAGACACAGAACACAAACTTATGGTTACAAAAGAGGAAAAGGATAGGGAGGGAGTTTGGAATTAAAATACACACACTACTATATACAAAATAGATCAATAACAAAGATCTACTCTATACCACAAGGAACTCTATGCAATATCTTGTAATAACTTATAATGGAAAAGAATGTAGAAAAAAGTATATATATATATATATATATATATATATATATATATATAAAACAATCACTTTGCTATATACCTGAAACTAATACAACACTGTAAATCAACTATATTTCAATAAACACTTTTTCAAAAAAAAAACAAAAAATTTACATCCATCAAGACAGAAAACTCTATCAAGCAGTGAGCTCAATGCTTTGGCCATCACTGCAGAGGCAAACTCAAAAATACAAGAAAAACAGCTTGTCTGTGCATATATACCGGATAAAAAGAATATGTAAACCATACTCAACTCACTAGATGAAAATGAGAGAAGTCGGGACATGCTTCTTTGACTGTATGCCTTTCCCATACCAGTTCTATCCTTTGCCTCAATGTGAGTTTGGAAGGCATGGCTTGCTTTCCCCTACTAGGCTCTGGGGGTTTCCTTAACTGCTCAATTCATCTTGATTTTTCCCTTATTGCTTTAAACCCCAGAAAAAAACTGGGTTGACAAATATAAAGACACATCTCCTCCTCTGAGCAGCTGGCCGGCATTCTGGCTGACACCCCACCATAGGTGTGTGACCCAGAATCACAGGGGCCCAAAGGAGCGGACTTTGGACCTGTCACAGCACGGGCGGCGGGGTGGGGGATGGACTGCAAGCTAGCAGTTCCTGTAGCCGCCCAACAAGCCAGACTGCTCTTCATGCTTCAAGACATGCTGTCCCTTCCAGCATGCCCCACTGGTGGCAGAGTCACTCCTGATGGATTCAGCGTGGATGAAGACTGCAGTGTGATGAATGCAGGAGGCAGTCCTCGGCCTTTTTTATAAAGCAATGTCTTGGTCACTTCCCCAACCACTCAAAGCTTTTTCCCTCCCCTCTCCATCTGACCTGAAACTCCACCAACTTCAAATCCCCTTGAGATGATGAAGTCTCGCTTTTAAAATGTAGACACCTTTAGGACAGTGAGGGGCCATGCTTTGTATGCCCTTCTAGCCAATCCTCCAGCCTCTGAGTAACGCCCCAGTCCTTTCCCTGGGCAGGGAGTGGGGATTACACAGAGAGGCACCAACAGTGACAGGAGCCCCCTGGTGGCCCAGGAGGAAAAAAAGCTCAAAGCCACAGGACACCCAGAGAGAGACACAAGTATTAACCTTTGTCAATTTCAAACTGTTGCCTGGCGCTGGCAGAGTCAAGCAGGGTGACTTCCGCCTCCAGCTCCTGCATCCCCCTCGGCCCCCGCCCAGCAGCCCCCTCTGCCATGGCACAGTTCCTGTGGCCCCTTTCAGGGGGGCTCTTTGTCCCCTTTCAGAACATAGCCTGTGTGTGGGAAGGGGATAAGGCCAACTGCAAACAGCCTCCTCCGGGTGACACAATGGACTCAGTGTTCTCACACCCCCCCACTCCAGAGGGCAGGGAGAGGGCCCTGAGGTCTTGGCGTTTCCGGTGCCTGGGATCAAGGATGGAGAACGTCCCCAGGGCCTCATCCTCGTGTGCTCAGTCACTCAGTCATGTCCAGCTCTCTGCGACCCCATGGACTATAGTCCACCAGGATCCTCTATCCATAGAATTCTCCAGGCAAGAATACTGGAGTAATGTGCCATTTCCTCCCCCAGGGATCTTCCAGACCCCAGGATCAAACCCATGTCTCTTTCATCTGCTGCACTGACAGGCAGGTTCTTTACCTCTAGTGGCACCTGGGAAGTCCTCAATTAATTTATCATCTTCATGATAATTAACAACAATCCCGGTCTAAGCACTTCACACGGATCAGTCACCAGGGCTCCTGACACTCTCTGAATTAAATACCGTCAGCCTCAGGCCCATTTGACAGGTTAGCAAACTGAGGCAGAGGAGGGGGTGAGGTCCCTGGCCCAAGTTCCCCAGATAGTGAGTGGTGAGCCAGATTCTGACCAGGGCCCCAAAGGCCCTTCCTCTTGGGTCGTGGGAGGACCGAAGAAGTCTCGTTCCTCTCAGGAAGCAAGAGCTACCTGTTCCCACAGAGAAGGTCCTGTTCGTCAAGCTTCTAAACTGTGCAGAAAGCACCAAGGCAAAGGCCTGCTGGGCTCTCCTCCATTCTCCTAGGTGAACAAAGGCACCCATGCACTGGGAAACACTGCTGGGCTGGTTCATCAGGGCTACCCTGACAAGCCCCACAGACTGGGCAGCTCAAATGCTTGAAACTTGTCTCCCAGTTCCAGAGGCAGAAGCTTGAGGCCAAGGTGCCAGTAGGATTGGTGTCCTGGGGCTGGATCCAGCCACAGCCTCTCTGCTTAGAGTGCTGATGGCCGTCTTCTCCTAGCACACCACGCATCCTCTCCTCTCTGTGCCTGTCTGCAGAAAGTTCCTCTTATAAAGACCCCAGTCAGGCTGGACTGAGGCTGCCCTCATGGCCTCATTCTAACTTGATTACCTCTATAAAGACCCTATCTCGGCTTTCTCTGGTGACTCAGTGGTAAAGAGTGCACCTGCCAACGCAGGAGATACAGGTTCAATCCCTAGTCTGGGAAGATCCCACATGCCGCGGAGCAACTAAGCTCGTGCACTACAACTACTGAGCCTGTGCTCTGCAACCACTGAAGCCTCTGCTCCGCCTCAAGAGAAGGTACACCTAGAAGAGCAGCCCCATTCTCCACAACTAGAGAAAAGCCCAAGTAGCAGTGAAGACCCAGCACAGCCAAAATTGATAAATAAAAATTATTTTAAAAAAATTTAAAGACTCTATCGATATTTTGGCTGCCTGATGCAAAGAACCAACTCACTGGAAAAGACCCAGATATTGGGAAAGATTGAGGGCAGGAGGAGAAAGGGGTGACAGAGGATGAGATAGCTGGATGGCATCACCGACTCAATGGACATGAGTCTGAGTAGACTCCGGGAGTTGGTGATGGGACAGGGAAGCCTGGCGTGCTGCAGTCTATGGGGTTCCAAAGAGTCAGACACGACTGAGTGACTGAACAACAAGAACAAAATCTCCAACTAAGGTCAGATTCTGAGGTAATAGGTGTTAGGAATTCAAATGCACTTTAAGACACGGTTTCAGCCCATAACAGCAGCTGAAGACAATGCTGGTAAGAAATCCCGTGCAGTACAGTTCCCTCTCCCAAGAGCTCTGCAAACCATCTTCCACCATAACAATCTAACTTTGTGCTTATGTGGGCTACGTACCCTCGTGGATGAAAACAATGTCATAGACACTCACAACCAGCACCTCCATGAAGGATGTCCTCCAAATGCAGGGAGTCCTCCAGCACAGCCTTGAGTTGTCCTCCCCGGTGTCCTAAGCGTATCCCAGCGGGGTTGACCCCGGGGAGGGCTGAAACGTCAGTTGATTCCTATGTTTTGGGTAAAGTGGGTGCTGGTGGGAGGCCGGACTGAGTTAAGAGGAAAAAGAATATGTCTGTAATCATTGGGGTGGCCCCTCTCCTCCTAACCCAATCAGTGCCTCCAAGGGTTCCGGTGGACAGAAAAAGAAAATTTCACCCTGAGTTATATCACAACCCAGAAGGGAGACTAAGATCCCAGAAGGAGGTAACCTCCATTCATCGCCGGGATGTGGTTAAAAAGTGCTGGGCAAGCACAAGAGAAGCAACGGCCACCACAAGAAATGAGTCAGCAGGTCCCCGGGCACCAGGGCGAGGAGCAGACTTCCCGAGGGGACAAACGGAACATGGCATCTTGGTGAGGCTCCCTCTAGCCAAACCCCACAGCCATCCCAGCACTGGTGCTGCTGCTGGTGGAAGCAGCCTGATAGCATCCTGGGGGGTTCAAAGGACCCCAGGAGCAGGAACAGTCACCACCAACGGGGAAGGCTCTGGTCTCCAACTTCCATCAACTGATGGCCAGCTCTCAGGGCCACACAAGGACCTGCACAAGAGTGCTTGCTAAGAAGGGACCATGGGTGACCTGGGCTGGCCAGCATGGGGGGTGGGGGACAGCACTCCAGGCAGAGAAGAGCCACCTCACAGGTGCAGGGCAGGTGGTGGGCTCAAGGGGCCTCAAGAAAGCTTGGGTGACTTCATCCACAACAGGAGGCCTAAAGGTAAGCCTTGCTGGTGTCACATGTGGAATGCAAGAGCTGTTGCCTCTGCTGTCCCTGTGCACCGCTGCCCAGCCCCAGTGACACTGTCCTGAGAGGCTGTGCAGGTGGCCTCCACCTTGAGGCACCATAGATACAGGGATACAGTGTGACCCGACCCACGCACTCCTGTGATAGCCAAGGCCTGCCTGCTGCTGAGCACGACACGGCTGCTCCATTAGTCAGGGTCACAGCCCTCCAAGGGCTTCCCAGGTGGCACAGCAGTAAAGAACCTGCCTGCAATGCAGGAGATCCGGGGTCAATCCCTGATCAGGGAAGATTCCCCTGGAGAAGGAAATGGCAACCCACTCCAGTATACTTGCCTGGAGAATTCCATGGATGGAAGAGCCTGGGGGGTTCCAGTCCATGGGGTCACAAAGAGTCAGGCATGACTGAGCATGCACGCACGCACAGTCCTCTAAGCTCACGTGGCCACCCAGCCTCCTCACTGGCCACCCGGCTACCTCGTTTGCCCACCTCTGACTGTTCTTACAGCAGCCAGAGCCAGGCCTTCAAACACAAGTACTGATGTGTTCCTCTCCAACCCAAAAGCACTCCATGGCTTGTCACCACACTTAGTCACCCAGGGTTGGTTTCACTCCCACTAAGTCCCTGCATGGTCCACCCTAGTTACCCCTCCGAGCACTTGCCCAGCATGCTTCTCTGGGTGGCTCTTCTCTGGATATACCCACCTCACAGCTGTTTCCTCAACCCTGAGCTCTCCAGCTCCTCAGTGTTCACATGGCCCCCCATCAGTCCCTGGTCACATGTGAGCCCTCAGAGGGGCCTGGGTAACCACTCCGTCTAACCAGGATTCTGAATCCACTGCTGCCCACCCTCTGCCTCTCACTGTACTTCACACAATCGCACAACCTATCAAATCCAGTTATCTTCTCTTTCCTCCACTTGAAGGTCACTCCCACCCAGGCAAGAACCTTGTCCGTTTGGTTCCACAGCAAACCCCAGTGCCTAGACTTGTTGGTCTCAACCAGTCTAGGGGCAATTTCACCTGCCCCGGAACACTTGGCAATGTCTCGAATTCAGCTGTCACAAGTGGGGGTTGGGGCCGTGGTTGCAACCCCCATCAAGTGGGGGGAGGCCAGAAGATGCTGCTCAACATCTTCCAGGGCACAGGATGGCCCCCCACAGAGAGTCCTCCAGCCTCAAAGCCCAAAGAGTCCGGGGTGAGGAGCCCTGTCCTAGACACACAGCAGGGACCCAACAACACTGGCAGAACAAAGAAGTAAATGAGGGAGTGAATGAACAAAAGAACTTGGAGGCTCAAGTCTCATACGAATGTCCCTGCAGTTCTCAGGGATATCAGTGGGCTTTTCTCAGAGGACTAATAGTTCCCTTAAATCTTCCTCTAATTTATATTTAATGAGTACTTACTCTGCCACGAGTTATGTGCTAGGTTTACATTGGTGAGCAAAACACTCACAGTTCCTGCGTTCACAGAGCTCATAGTGCAGGAAAGAACATTCTGGGGACTTTCTTGGAAGTCCAGTGGTTAAGACTCCATGCTCCCACTGCAAGGAGCTCAGGTTCAGTCCCTGGTCAGGAAACTGAGATCCCACATGCTACACGGTATGGCCAAAGGAAACACTCTGTTAGAGGCATCTTGGGACCTGGAGGGTTCCCCAACTGTGTTACTATCGGTCATGTGACCTTGGGCAAGTCACCTGACTTTTCTGGACATCTCTTGGTCATATGTAAAATATAAGAGTTGCTTTGATCTCGAAGCTAAGTCCCAACATCTATACTCTGTGCATTTAATTAATCCTGAGTGAGTGAATGAAGTCACTCAGTTGTGTCCGACTCTGCGACCCCATGGACTGTAGCCCACCAGGCTCCTCCATCCATGGGATTCTCCAGGGAAGAATACTGGAGTGGGTTGCCATTTCCTTCCCCAGGGGATGTTCCCAACCCAGGGATCGAACCCAGTTCTCCTGCATTGCAGGCAGATGCTTTAACCTCTGAGCCACCAGGGAAGCCCATAATTAATCCTAGAGAGGTCTTTTCCTCTTCGGCATTTTTACATGAGCATAATCCCATGAGCACAGATTACAAAAGCTTGAGGAATCCACATGCCCATCAAAATGAGACTGGTTAAGTAAACTTCCATACCGTCCACACTCTGGAACTCAACTGTAAGTGAGATGATGTAAAACAGCCTCCAAAGAATGAAAAGAAGCAACGTATACCAACTGCCTCCACTCTCTCTTTAAAAGTACTTTCACAATAAAATGAAATGAATGAATCACTGCTACATGAAACAACATGGATGAATCTCACAATCATGCCTGGTGACAGAAGCTGGATATAAAAGTATAAAGATCACAGGACTTGAGGAATATGAAGTTCAAGAACAGGTAAAAGTAAACTGTGCTGACAGAAATCAGTATGGTGGTTGCCGGAGGATTTGGCTAAAAGAGGACAAGATGGAGCCCTCTAGGAGTACTGAGAATCCTGATTTGTCAAAATCAGCTGAATTAAGATCCATGCATTTCCCTCCATGCAAATTACATCCCAATGAAGAAAAAAGAGAAAGGAAAATGCTATACACATTCTACACATGGGTGTCTTTGCACAGACATTTTCAGAAACAATATATAAGAAAGTCATTAGTAGTTGCCTTTGGAAGGGGGATGAGGGACTGGGAATGAGAAAGAGACTTCATTTCATTTTCATAACCTTGATCCTGTGGGAAGTTCGCACAACCAGCAAGTATTACTATTTCAACAGAAAACAAGTCATTCAAAAACCACCACGTTCTGCAAAGAAAATCACCCCTTCTCTTAGAAAGAAAAACTCATTTCCAGTCACCCTTTGCAAATACAGTCAAGCAAGGGTTTGATAATAAGGCTTTTCCCACCACCCACTTGCCAGAGTTTGCCAAGTGCTCACATACATCCCCTCCTCACTGCTAACTCGCCCTCCTAGGTCTGGTTCAGGAGGGCTTCTGGGTGAGCTGGGAACTTGCAAGCCAGCAGGTCTCAAGTGGGACCTCAGGTCCCTGCAGTCAAGGGCACCTTGAGCTCAGGTTAAAAATGTTCCCCAGATCTCAATCAGAATCCCCCACAAGCCCAAGAGTCTGTGTTTCTTTTCTAGCTTCTTTTTAACTTTTTATTGGGCACATTTTCAAATACACAGCACATTATGGAGGAGAGTCTAATGAAACACACCAATCAGACTCCATCAGTGTTCCTATTTAACTGTATTGGCCTCTTCGCACTGTCTCTCCATTCAACTGAACCATTTAAAAGTAAACTACTGTTACCATAGGCGCATTATATGTGGAATCTAAAAAGAAATGATACAGATGAACTTACAAAGCAGAGACTCACAGACTTATCAAATGAACTACTTGCCAGGGGGAAGGGATAGTTAGGGAGTTTCGGATGGACATGTACATCCTGCTACAGTTAACATGGATAACCAACAAGGACCTGCTGTACAGCACAGGTAACTCTGATCAATACTCTGTAATAATCTTAGTTACCAGAGGGCAAGGATGGGGGGAAGGATAGTTAAGGAGTTTGAGATGGACGTGTATGCTGCTGCTAAGTTGCTTCAGTCGTGTCCGACTCTGTGCGACCCCAGAGATGGCAGCCCACCAGGCTCCCCTGTCCCTGGGATTCTCCAGGCAAGAACACTGCAGTGGGTTGCCATTTCCTTCTCCAATGGATCAAAGTGTATACACACTGCTATATTTAACATGGATAACCAACAAGGACCTACTGTATAGCACATGGAACTCGGCTCAATGTCATATGATAGCCTGGATGGGAGGGGAGTTTGGGGGAGAATGGATACATGTACATGTATGGTTGAATCCCTTCCTTCACTTTCCACCTGAAACTATTGTAACATCGGTAATCAGCTATCAGTCAGTCAGTTCAGTCACTCAGTCATGTCCAACTCTTTGCAGCCTCATAGACTGCAGCATACCAGGCTTCCCTATCCATCACCAACTCCTGGAGCTTGTTCAAACTCATGTCCATCGAGTCAGTGATGCTGCCCCAACCATCTTATCCTCTGTCATCCCCTTCTTCTTTTGCCCTCAATCTTTCCCAGCATCAGGGTCTTTTCCAAAGAGTCAGTTCTTCGCATCAGGTGGCCAAAGTACTGGCCAAAGTAATGAACTATACTTCAATACAAAATAAAAAGTTCAAAAGAAAAAATAAATTACTGTGGTTCTCAAAGTGTGCCTGAGATTCCCAAGACCTTTAAAGGGGTCCGTGCTGTCAAAAATATTTGTATAATAATCTTACATTATTTGCCTTTTTCCATTCTCATTCTCTCAGGAGTGTACAGTGGAATTTTCCAGAGGCAACATGACATGTGATATTGCAGCACTGAATGCAAAAGTAGGTTTGAGAATTCATCTGTCTTCTCTTCAGAAGTACATAAAAGAGAGCTCCAAGGCATTAAAAAAAAAAAAACACTTTAATAGTACCCTATAGCTCTCATGACACTTCAGCCCTAAATACTTCAGCATGCACCACTGAAAAATAAGACTCTTCTACATATACATGTGTCAGTTATCTTCTGCTGTGTAACAGATTAGCCTAACAGAGGACAGCAGGAAACAACCATGTCTCATGTCACTGTTTCTGTATCAGGAATCAGGAGTGACTGAGCTGGGTGCCAACTGCACCGTAAGATTATCACATCTAATCAAACTTACAGTAGTCTCCTCATGTCATCTACTAGGCAGTCACATACAAATAACCCAGGTATCCCCAACACCTATTATAGATGCCTGTCCAGGCCAGGATCCAGTCAAGGGCACAAGTTACATTTGGTTACTGTCATAGACTGAAAGTATCTTTCCAGAATTCATATATTGAAATCCAAAAGCCCAATGTGACTTGGACTGCAAGGAGATCCAACCAGTCCATTCTGAAGGAGATCAGCCCTGGGATTTCTTTGGAAGGAATGATGCTTAAGCTGAAACTCCAGTACTTTGGCCACCTCATGGGAAGAGTTGACTCATTGGAAAAGACTCTGATGCTGGGAGCGACTGGGGGCAGGAGGAGAAGGGGACGACAGAGGATGAGATCGCTGGATGCCCTCACTGACTCGATGGACGTGAGTCTGAGTGAACTCCGGGAGTTGGTGATAGGCAGGGAGGCCTGGCGTGCTGCAATTCATGGGGTCGCAAAGAGTCGGACACAACTGAGCGACTGAACTGAACTGAACTGAATGTGATGATATTAGGAGGTGAAGCCTTTGGGAGGTGATGAGGTCATGAAGGTGGAGCCCTCATGATGGGACTAGTGCCCTTAAAGAAGAGACCTCATGTGTGGATCTTAGAGTTGAAACATATAGAAGGCTGAGTGCTGAAGAACTGATGCTTTTGAACTGTGGTGCTGGAGAAGACTCTTGAGAGTCCCTTGGACTGCAAGGAGATCCAACCAGTTCATCCTAAAGGAGATCAACCCTGAATATTCATGGGAAGGAATGATGCTAAAGTTGAAGCTCCAATATTTGGCCACTTGATGCAAAGAGCCAACTCACTGGAAAAGACCCTGATGCTGGGAGGGATTGAGAGCAGGAGGAGAAGGGGGTGACAGAGGATGAGATGGTTGGATGGCATCACTGACTCAATGGACATGACTTTAAGCAAACTTCGAGAGATGGTAAGGGACAAGGAAGCCTGGTGTGCTGCAGCCCATGGGGTTGCAATGAGTCGGACACGACTTAGCAACTGAACAACGACAACAAGACAAGACCAGAAAGCTAGCGTGTTCTCTTCCCACCATATGAGGACACAGGGAGAAGATGGCCCTCTGCATCCAGAAGAGAGCCCCCACCAGAATCCAACCATGCTGGCACCATGATCTCAGACTGCCAGCCTCTGGAACTATGAGAAATAAATGTCTGTTGTTGATAAGCCACCTAGTGTGTGGTACTCTGTCATAGAACCAGAGCTGCCTAGCACAGTGATTCTAAGTCTTATGTCTCATTTGATGGAGAATACTCCTCCTTTTTCATTTTCTTTCTCAGTATTGCCTGTGTGAAAAGACAGCACCTGATAGCCCACCCAGGGTGCCAAGCCATTCTGGGGACGAGGTTCCTGGCCAGCTGTGGGTGCCACCTGCAAAGAAAATGGCTGGAAGTGGACAAAGGAGGCTGTCTGGGCCCTGGCCTCTGCACACTGGGCCTTTCTCACTAAACACCAACCCTCTTCCCAGGAGAGTCATTTTTATGGGGCCGCAAAGAGGCAGAGAGAGTGAGCTGAGAGCAAGGGAATTGGAGGAGGGACACATTGCAGTGCCAGGCCCTCGGAGGGACAAGGATAATTTTTCTAATCATTCCAAGCCTCCTCCCCCAAACCCACTGCACATGGCCCTCATCCTGAAATGCAACTGCCACCCTCGCTTCCCATCTCCCAGGAGTTCCCAGTGTGCTGACCCTTTACCATCCATCTGACCCCCTGAAAACTCAAAGCAGCAGGACCAGCAGGAACAGTAGCCCTATTTTATGGATTCGGCAACAGCTCTGGGAGTGGAAGTGAGGCTCTGCAAAGTGTCAGAGCCAGAGCTTTAGTGGTCAGTCCTGCACTGAAGCTTAAAGGGCAAGACCGTGACCACCACCACCTTCAGGGGCCAGACGGGGGCTCTGGGGGCAGCTGGCGCTGGCCTCCTCCAGCCACACGTGCTGCCAGCATCTCTCTGCCACAACGGGCGCCAGCACCCCCGTTATCTCCCTCCCGGCTTGTGACACCTCCACCCGGTCCTGCTATTCCCACTTCTGCAGATAAGGATGGTGACTCTGGGCTACTCTAGTTCCAGACATGATGGTCTAGTGCTTTGTGTTTTTTCGTCTCTCCCTGACACTCTCCCTTCTGCCAAGCCAGCTTCCCAGCTACAACTGGCACACACACAGGCCTCCCCTTTTTAACAGAAGCTATTTCTGGAACCCCACAGCAGAAAAAAAAAGCCTTCACACTGTGTTTCCCAATATATACACCATCATGAAAGGGAATCAGATCTCTGACCGAGGGCTCAGCATGAAACAACTCACAAGAAAATGAATTCTAGAATACTGCAGCCTGAAGAACATTGAGAGGTCATCTGAATCAACAATTCTCAAGCAGGGGCAATGGAGTCCCACGATGGGACAATGGCAGGGTCTGAAGACATTTTTGGTTGTCACAACTAGGGGCATCTAGTAGGTAGAGGCCAGGGGTGCAGGTGAACACCCCCACAACAGATTTCTCCAGCCCCAAATGTCAACCTGCCAAGGCAGGAGACGGGGGTTCAATCTCTGGGTCGGAAGATCCCCTGGAGAAGGAAATGGCAACCCACTCCAGTATTCTTGCCTGGAGAATCTCATGGATGGAGGAGCCTGGTGGGCTATAACAGTCCATGGAGTCAAAAAGAGTTGGACACGGCTGAGCAACTAGACAATGACAAAATGTCAATAGTGTCAAGGCTGAGAAACCTTGATATAATACTCCTTGGTTACTTTGAGAACAAGAAAACTGAGGCCCAAAGGCACAAAGTGACTTGGTCCAAGTTGCACAGTCCCAAAGGCAGAGGTGGAGCTAGGTCTCTGCCATCTATCACCTGCTCTGCTCTGTCTAGGGTTGGGCTGGGGGAGAAAGAAACATGGGAACAAGAGGATCATAAAAGTCTTGTAGTCAACCTGAGCCAAATGAAGACAACTGCAGTAAATTAATAACTAAACTACTGTAGCAAAACATCAGGGTGTCCAATCGCTGAAAGAAACGCCTTCTTCAATTATCAACTAAAACAGCATTGCTTTACTGGTCCTCCAACAATTGCTAGATGGGTCAAAGGATACATGGTGTGAGGTCCAGTACAATTTAGCAATACCACAGCTTCCCAGGGGATCACGTTTTACAGGTAAGATTGACTACATTCTCTTCCTAAGGGTACTGCATATATCCCGGCCTCATATGTGAAGGAGAGAAAGGAATGCAAACACAGGTGGGAAATCTCAAGTGTTCATTAAAATCCCACACCCTGTCCTGTTAAAATTGAAGTCACCTGATTCCCCCTTCATCTGTCCCTGCATCATCAGCCCCTTCTTCCAGCAAGCAAATTATTTAGCAAGGGAATTAAAAAGAACACTGAAAAATCATAGGGTTTGGTGTTCAGCTCCACCCCCTTCTAAAGACCATTTTGTTCTTAAGAGATATAACTGGTTTGCCTTCTCTTACACGTCTATTGGAAGCTTTATTTTAACTGGATACTGTTAATTTTTTAAAATCTATTTAAAACACCAGGATGAAACAAACATTTCTGACATATCCCCTTTAAATGCTACAATCTTGCAAAATAATGCAAAACAATTTAGACAGAACATCTAGCTCTTCAATTGCTAACCAGTAAGTTTCCGTTCCATTTCAAGCAAAGCAGCTTTGGCTTTGAAAGAAATCAGGCTAAATACTGAGAACAAAACAAACCCCTGTAAGAAGAATTAGTAAATGTGTCATTATTTAGGAATCACTCTGACAGTCGGTAAACAGTTGACAGTTCTCTCAGACAAGCCCCTCTCTCTCTTACAATGCATGTATTGTGATCATTCCTGATTTTTTTTCCCCCCTCCTGCGCAGGAGGCCGGGGTCTTTCTGTCTGACCCCAGGCCACTTTCCTGGGATGGATGGGCACAAGACCCAAGTCACGCGTGAGCCTTACAACAGTCGTCCCCCACTCCCGCCCCCGCGCCCCCCTGATGCCTGATGCCTGCAGCAGCCCCAACAGCCAGAGACCCTACTTTCGTTTTCTGGGGCGCCGACGGGCTGCAGGGGCTCCGCCTGCAGAGTCTCTTACCTGCAGTGCCGCATGGCGCAGGCCGGTCGCCCACCTGCACCGCATCCTAGAGCATCCTTTCTTCAGCGCGACGGCTGCGAGCGCGCTGACGTCACCGGGAGGCGGTGCCCACACCGCCACGTGATGCCCTAGGGGCAAAGAGGGGAGGGTGGGAAGACCCTGCAAGTAAGGAGGGAGTGGCCGGGAAGCCCCGCTCTGGCCTCCGTTCTGGGCGGCTTGTTTGATGTGGGCAGCTGGCCTAGACTTGCACGAACTGTGGGAAACAGCACACAAGAGGGAAGACTCAAATGATTCCAGGCTCCACGCAGGTAATAGGATTTCAAAAGAGCTAGCAATAAGGGGATTAGTAATGAAAGGAAATGATTTAGTCTTTTATTTTTCAGTCTTCATCAAATGCAATGGAGAACTAAACAAATCTATTTTGTGCAAATCAAAATGACAGTTAAAATATGGAGTGCATATACATACTTTGCACAGAGGGTCCATGTTTCAAATCGTATATCAAAAGCATTAATCTGAAGTATATTCATTGTGGCATATAATACTAATTGCACTATAATGCTATTACTCCATAACAAATACTGCATGCCAATATTAATGTGGTTTTGAAAAAAACGGTGCCATCGCATATTTATACTTCTTACTTGAACATTTGATGATTTAAAATAAAGTGCTATTGCATGAACGTTGTACTTGTGTCTGTTTTCATAAATCTTCTGGCAAAGAATTTAATCTCTCAGACATGAAAGTTAATTCACAGTAACTCATTATTTCACGTTTTCTAATTTTTATCACATTCTGCAGAAGTGAATCATCTATTTCAGAAAATATGTACAATGTCAATATTTCTCATTCACAACTGAAACAGCCTTGCCTAGAAAGACTTAGAAAATTCCAACCGTGACCATTTCATAAATTTGAAATGGCATATTTCAAACTTTAACTGTGAAAATATCAACTTTCTTGCCAAACCGCATAAACGTTTTCAAAATGTGAAAGGGCAAAAGCAGGAACTGTTTTTATTTGATTTCCAGCTTCATATAGATTAGTTGCTTTTCGTTTGAGTTTAAATGGCAATTTTAACATTCCCTTCGCTGGCGCCCCTGAAAGAGATGTGAAATAGATTGTTTTACGAGCAGGCCAGGGTTACTTGCTATTTATTCCGGCAGCTTTCGTGTCCTTCTATATTTAACCCTGGACTCTTTTACCACCATTCCCTCCGGATTAACCGAATTTCTGTTAAGAAGGTCAGTCTGTAATTTGGCCCTTGCCTCTCACAGCAATCGATTATTTTCAACTCAATTTAAAAAATCTACAAAGTGGCCACATGGTATTCTCGGGCCCTCCTCTCATCTGTTTTTCTGAGGGATAAGTAACTTACCTTCTGCTTTCAGCTTCGTGGGATATAAAATTTAAATGCTACCATAATCCCCTGCTCCAGTGGGTTGAGGGTCAGACAAGTTCATTTTCCTGCCAAAGGCAAATGTCGATTTCAGCCTCAGGCGCCCCGGGCCGGCCCCACCCCCAACCCCCCCCAACTACCCCCGCCGAGAGCCAGTCTGGGAGTATCACGTGCTCCACCCAGCCACTCAACCCTACCCAGCCGGCTCGGTCACCTCGGAGGCTGGCCCTGCCCATCTCGTCCGCCTCGTACAGCCGGTGCCTTCGGGTCCAGAGAGAACTCCGCGTCCCCAATACGGGACGCGCTACCCGCTGGGACTGGGCTCGGTGGACGACAGTGATGGGCGTTCCAAGAATCAATGGCGGTGGGGCTGGGGATGATCTCTATTATGCCCTCCGAGGTCTGAAATGATTTGCTTTGTGCTCTGACTTAACGGAAATGACTAAAAGTCACCTTCCTCGGCGTGGGGCGATTTTTTTTTTTTTTTGTCAGTAGGTTTCACCTCTTCTCCAGGTGATTGCTCAAGTGTGAAAAACATTAGAGCAAACAGGCGATTCAGGGCGCAGTAATTTTCAACAGAATGAGGTCACTTCCGACATCCTCCACCTCCACCTATGAAATTGTCCTTTAGGCAGAGGTTTACCAAAATAAAAACAAAAACAGAAAACAACACAACTAAAGCAAACAAATAAAAAAACAGATACCACCGATAAAAATGTAAATGATCAATCTTCCTGGTAGGCTGTTTAGCAATTCCTACCAAAAGCCTTGCAAATAAGAGCAGGCCCATACAGTGGGCCAGGAACTTGCTCCAGGGGGGAAAAAAGAGAAGGAATGGAAACAGTTGTGAAAGGAAAAACTGCTGCAATATTATTTATGACCTCAAAGCACCAGAAGCAAGTTAAGTGGCCAAAACCAGAGGGTGGGTTCAGTTGTGAGACATAGGTACAATGGAAGAATTAAAATATCCGGTAGCAGATATTTTTTGACCTGGAAAGACATTCACGGTCTATTAAATGAAAAAAAGCAACTTCCAAAGTATTATGTGCTGAATGATGGAACGAATGTATGTCTGTACGTGTTGAAGGGAAGCAAAATATGCCACCCCAAATATGTCACTTGGCATTTCGATTTTTAAAGTCTGTGCAAAATAGACACTGACCTTCCTTGGTCCCCCTAAAAGCATGTGAAATTACCCTCCCTGTAGCAGTAGATAAAAGGAATTCACCTCCTGGAAGGCTGTATAAACAAGCCTTGCTAACTTCACTAATTTGCCAGCCTACTGGGACCCTCTTGTTTCTCCATTTTGCTACATTGTTTCCCTGTCTAGAAGGTATAAAAGCTGCCTGCTTTGATGACTTCTTGCAGTCCCCTACAGTAGGAAATTAAATTTATTTTTCTGCTGTTAATCCATTTTGTATCAATTTAATTATTAGACCAGTCAAAAAACTGGGAAGAAGGGAAAAGTTTTACATATGTTTTATATATGAACATAGAAAACAACTGGGAAGCATATTCATTAAAGTATCACCCTTAGTATTTCATTCATTAGTGAGATTAAGGGTTTTTCTCCTTTTCTTCTTTTTGGCTTAGCTGGTGTTCTAATTTTCCTATGATTAACCTGCAATGTGTTTGTAACAAGCAATTGCTATTGCTTGTTGTTTTTTTTTTTTAAGCACCGTAGGAGATATGATCATGGAATATGTGTATTTTGCTACTTTTTGATGCATATTTCATAACTTGAAGATTATCGATTTTAACCTCAGGAGAGAACAATTCCTAGTCATCTGAGTTTGGCATCACGGACTCAATGGACGTGAGTCTGAGTGAACTCCGGGAGATGGTAATGAACAGGGAGGCCTGGCGTGCTGCGATTCATGGGGTCGCAAAGAGTCAGACACGACTGAGCGACTGAACTGAACTAAGTTTATTCTGCCAATAAAAATGTTTAAGAAAGAAGGTGGCAACTCAGAACTGGAATTACCCTTTCATCCTCTGTAGGTTCAGCCTTAATTTCTCATCCATATAAAGTCACTCCTTATTCTGCTCTGTGTGAAGATTCAAAGTTAGCCGTTACGATCCTTCCTAAAAAGATTCTTCAAACACTTGTGTAATAACCTTTGAGTGTTAATTTCTCCATATTGGTGCCTTCTATTTTCTTCACACATTTCTACTTGTTAATCCCTTTGAATGTGTTACATTTTCCCCCTCTTATCTGCTGCTGGGACATTTGGTAAGGCCTGGGGACAGTTGGGGTTGTCGCAACTGGGTGGGGGGGTTGAGGGTGCCAAGAAACCTTGCATATAAAGTATAATTTGATGCCCCAAATTTTCCATTTCACAGCCTATTTATTTATTTATGGCCACAAGGCTTGTGGGATCTTAGTTCCCAGACCAGGGATCAAACCCAGGCCCCCTGCATTGAAAGTTCTGACTCTTAACCACTGGACCATCAGGGAAGGCCCTTCCAGTCATTTTTTTTTAATATATATATAATGTTAGCTCCATTTTCTTTTTTAAAAAAACAATTTTATTTCTTTATTCACTTGTGACTATGCTGGGTCTTCTTTCTGTGCAGGCTTTTCTCTAGGTGCGGAGAGTGGTGGCTTCTCTTGTTATAAAGCACAGGCTCTAGGCACGCAGGCTCAGTAGGTGCGACACACTGGCTTAATTGCTCTGGGGCATGTGGGATCTTCCCCAACCAGGGATCGAGCGGATGTCTCCTGTACTGGCAGATAGATCCTTCACCACTGAACCACCAGGGAAGTTCCCCTTCCTGTTCACCGTCATATAACATGCTGGAATCTCTGTTTCATGATAATCCCTTAAATGTGGTACTGCTGGCACAGGGAAAGTCTAATTGCCTGTATGTGTGTGTCTGTGCTCAGTCACTCAGTCGTGTCCCACTCTTTGTGACATCCCCCCTGGGCTGTAACCATCCAGGCTCCTCTGTCCATGGAATTTTCCAGGCAAGAAAATACTGGAGGAGGTTGCCAATTCCTACTCCAGGGGATCTTCCTGACCCAGGGATCATACCCTTGATCTCTTGTGTCTCCTCCATCGGCAGGTGGATTCTTTACCACAGCGCCACCTAGGAAGCCCTAATTGCCTGTATATTGATAAACTATTTCAGAATCAGTGCACAGGAAACTGTGAACAGTGGTCATCTCTGGAAAGCAGAGCTTAGTGGCTGGGGCACCGAGAGGAGAGGGAAGTTTTCATAGACATGGGAACACGTAACACAATTTAAAATTAAAAAAAAAAAAAAACTATCTCTGAGATACCGTATTACACCAGAACCAGCATGGTCTCTAAATGTTCTCAGATACTACCTTAAAGTAATACATGACTGTGTTACATGTTACTGTCTGCGCTATTTGCCAAGCTTCTGCAAGTCTGGACTTTTCCTTCTGGAAAGTGGGGAGCAGTAGGGGTAGTAACAGTATCCACCACCTGCCGCAGTTTCGAGGCTTGCGTGATAGATCTGGCAAGAGTAAGCAGTGTTGATAGAGCTTTCGTAAAGTCTGAGACACAAGGAAAAATGTGTACCCCTATATATGCTTATCAAAATATCCTCTCATACAAGTAGAAAAAGGTATACTGACTCACAATCAGGGCTTTCCTTCATGGTTTGGTGGTTAAGAATCCACCTGCCAATGCAGGAGACACAAGAGACTAAGGTTTGATCCCTGGCCCGGGAAGACCCCGCTTGCCACCGCAGAGCAACTAAGCCCATGCACCACAACTATTGAGCCTGCACTTTAGAGCCCACGAGCTGCAGCCACTAAGCCCCGTGCCCTAGAGCCCATGCTCTACAGCACGACAAGCCACTGCAATGAGAAGTCTTCACACCGCAACTAGAGAGTAGCCCCTGCTAGCCACAACTAGAGAGAAAAGCCTACACAGCAATGAAGAGCCAGCACAGCCAAAACTATAAATAAATTAAAAAATGTTAAAAAGACAAACACACACACATACATACCTACATATAAAGCCCCACATGACCCAATTCATTTGCACACCATTCTCAACTCATATAAACGCACCCACAGGTGCAAGCAGGGCATGTGTGAGAGAACATTTGGAACTCCCAGCCAGTTGGAAATGACTGTGCCCCTGGCACAGTAATACAGAGTCATCAAACACACAACTTGTTTCTATTGTAAAAGGTGACATTTTGCTCATGGTGAATGTGGGCATTAATTTTGATTTTCATGAATAATCTATTATCTTGATGACAAAATCTTTTGATGCTCACTTAAATTTTGCCTCCAAGGCTATAGTGCCTTTCTCACCTCCTGCAAATTCTAGCCCTGTGTAGCTGGTACATTGTACTATAAGTGGGGTATCTGATAAAGCCTGGAGACCTGTTCCATCTCTTTGTCCTGAGCTCGTGTGCATCCAGTCACACTGTCCAAGTGAGCAAATGCATGCGAGCCCCCTTCCCTAGTTGGGTGCTGTGCACATGGCCAACTCACAAAAGATTTGGGAAGTAAGTGAAAGAGGTAGATGATAAGAAGATGCCATCCAACCTTCCCCAGACACTCTGAGCTGTGGTCACAGACTGTGATGCACACCTGAAGACTACAAATGTGGACCACATTACCCTGTTTGTGGTGACAAACATCAGCCTTTAAAGCTCTCTGCACTTCTACAGCAGCATCATTGTCAAAGATGTTGTCATTCCAGGAAGCCTGAGAGAAGATCCTGGGTAGCACTGAAAGAAAGTGTTGGTTGCTCATTTGTGTCTGACTCTTTGCAACTGCATGGACTATATAGCCCACCAGGCTCCTCTGTTCATGGGATTTCCCAGGCAAGAATAGTGGAGTGGGTTGACATGTCCTCCTCCAGGGGATCTTCTCGACACAGGGATTGAATCTATGTCTCCTGCACTGGCAAGCGGATTCTTTACCATCTGAGCCACCCTCGAGGGCTAAGCAAATCCTCGCCCTCTCAGAAAAGAACTGTTAGTAGATAGCCTTTCCTTTTTCTCTTTGGGTGCCAGTAGACTCAGATTGTTCCAAGTCAATTCAGTAGGCTTGGCTCCTCAAATTAGCATAAACACAGAGGAATGCTGGTCAAAGTTCAATAACCCAACTCTCTAAGGAAGGGGATGGGAGGGGTTGGAACACTTGATTTGTAGCAGTTGCAGATGGCAAGGGTATAAATTCTCCCACCACCGCCAGCTTCAAACTACTGAGCCTGTAGTTGGACAGTGGCATTATATATCTCCATGGTATCCAGGCAATTGAAGTACATTCTTTTATGTGGATCTTAGTCCCCTGACCAGGGACTGAAATAGTGTCCCCTGCATTGGAAATGCAGTCTTAAGCACTGGACCAACAGGGAAGTTCCAGAAGTAAACTCTTTTCTCACACCTAGACAAGGGGCAGTTTTTCTTACCCAAGAACTGGCTTTTGAGAAAAGCCGTTCCTTGTCCAGGTGCTTCGGATTGGAAATATGATTTTTGTAAAACTGCACTGCTTCAATATAGTAGCAACTAACCACATGCTGGAGAAGACTCTTGAGAGTCCCTTGGACTATAAGGAGATCCAACCAGTCAGTCCTAAAGGAAATTGCTGAATATTCATCGGAAGGACTGATGCTGAAGCTGAAGCTCCAGTACTGTGGCCACCTGATGTGAAGAACTGACCCATTGGAAAAGATCCTGATGCTGGAAAAGATTGAAGGCAAAAGGAGAAGAGGGTGGCAGAAGATGAGGTGGTTGGATGGCATCACTGACTCAGTCAACATGAATTTGACTGGTTGGATCTCCTTGTAGTCCAAGGGACTCTCAAGAGTCTTCTCCAGCATGTGGTTAGTGGCTACTATATTGAAGCAGCACAATTTTACAAAAATCATATTTCCAATCCGAAGCACCTGGACAAGGAACAGCTTTTCTCAAAAAGCCAGGTCTTGGGTAAGAAAAGCTGCCCCTTGTCTAGGTGCGAGGAAAGAGTTTATTTCCCAGGATAGTGGAAGATTGAGGAGCCTGGCTTGATGCAGTCTATGGGGTTGCAAAGAGTTGGATGCAACTGAGAGACTGAACAACCACCACCACAAGCTGCTACTTACATTTAATTAAATTAATAAAATAAAAATTCAGTTCCTCAGTCACACTAGCTATATGTCAGGTGCCTGATCACCACACACAGCTAGTGGCAACCATATTTCAGTGCAGACATAAAATAACTCCATTATCACAGATTGTTCTGTTGGATAGTGCTGTAAAGCATTTCTTTTAAACTAATTTCATTGCAATAAAACAATTTGTGATTATTGTTCAGGGAATTCTGCCTGTAATTACAGAGCAGGGAAGGCAATCTGGTGAGAGTGTCTGTTGGTGAGAAAGACAGAAAAGCACAGATTCCAGAAGGCTGCATGCCTCTGGCCGCAGGTCCCAGGCAAGATGTTTCCAAACACCACAAAATGTGTAACCTCTGCCTTTGGATCTAACCAGGGGCCTGCAAATCCTGATCCAAAATAATAGGAGTGAGGGACTTCCCTGGCAGTCCAGTGGTTAAGAATCTGCCTTGCAATGCAGGGGATGTGGGTTCAATCCCTAGTCGGTAACTAATATCATACATGCCTCCTGACAGCTAAGCCCTCTCTTCACAACTAGAGAGCTGGCACTCTGCAACAAAAATCCCTTATGACACAATGAAGACCTGACACAGCCAAACTAATTAATGAAATGTTTTTTTAAAAATGAGAGGGCATGTGTGATTACTTTTGTCAAAGCAAAAAATGAGACGCATGACAAGACAATATTGTCTATCTACTTAAAACCATAAAAACAATGACCACAGCAATGAGTAACCCTGTTCGGGAAACACTGACTGATACCGCCCACCCTGGCCAGGCATGATAGTAACCACTTGCATGAGTTATCGCAACAGAGGGTCCTGATAAGGAGCAAGGAACTAACAACCTACCACCAACCAGAAGAATTTGAGGAAAACTCCAAAGGAGAGAGGAGACGCCAGCCCATAAGTCCTAGCACCTTCCAGAATCTTCCTTGCTGGCGTCCATCTTGGCTGAACAATGCATGCATGTGCACCAGGAAGGACCCTGCATCAGACTGATTGGTCAGAGACAACCCAGAAGCTAATCCCATTACCATAAAACCTGAGAGTTTGTCATGTGGCAGAAGCAGTTCTCCTGGGTTCCCTTACTCTGTTGCTCTCTGCCCAGGCGCCCCTTCCCAATAAGTCTCTTGCTCTGTCAGCAGGTGTGTTTCCTCGGACAATTTATTTCTGAGTGTTAGACAACAGCCCATTCAACATCTCAGCACCAAGAAACCAAGTCTCCTTGGAGAAATGACCGTGTCTAGGTCAGAAACATCTAGTCATGCAGGGTGGTATTACCAAAACCAAATGGTCTGCTTGCCCATTGCAAAGCAAAGCAAATCTACTGCTACCAGGTTGCGGTGAAGTAAAGCACAGCATTTACTATAAGGCCAAATAAGAATGGGCAGCTCAGCTCAAAAGACCCAAACTCCCCAATAGCTTTCAGGAAAGGATTTTCTTTTTTTTTTCTTTTTCATTTTTGTTTTGTTTTGTTTTTTATTTTTTAAATTTTAAAATCTTTAATTCTTACATGTGTTCCCAAACATGAACCCCCCTCCCACCTCCCTCCCCACAACATCTCTCTGGGTCATCCCCATTCAAAGACAGTGTGAGGGAGAGGGTGGCAGGGTGTGTAATCAGCTTATGCACAATTCTCTGATTGGCTGATGGTGAGCTAACAGGGTGATGTTTCAGGAATCTCAATCACCAACCTTCTGGTTCCAATGTGTCTGAGGTCTACATACATGCTGGTGATCAGCATGCAGTTAACTCCTTCCACCTCATGTCTGCCCAACAACTGAAGGATATGGCCCAGGGTAATACGTATAGCCCTTGAGGAGGAACCGAAGACTCTTGGCTTTGTTTTAGGGCTAAACTATTACTAATGTTGCTTGAACATTTTCTTTTGTTCCTGTATTTTTTTCTTATTAAATTTTTCTTTTTGGAATTCAGGGAAGGTCTAGGATGCTAATGCTTTTCTACAAATGAGGTGGGTAGATGACATGGGGCCTGGGCAGTGTCTGTCCCTGAGAAGGCTTTGAAGTGTCCTGTTCCATTTCAGTAACAATGAAGCCATCTCAGACTCCTGGGGACACATAAAAAGGACCCAGGAGTCAACCAGTAGAGGCTGCCTCAGCCACAGAGAGGAGAATTTGAGCATCAGTAAGGATAACAACTCCAATGGATTAAAGCATATCAAACATGTTTAAATTTATGTTAGTAATAATTATTATTAAAAATATCCAGGAGATAGTGAAGGACAGGGAAGCCTGGCGTGCTGCAGTGCATGGGGTCACAAAGTCAGACACGACTGAGCAACTGAATAACAACAAAAATCATACTAAAAAAAAATTTCCAACCCCCCCCCCAAAAAAGGTCACCACTGTAACAGTGCTGGGAATCATTTTTAAAACTGGTGAATAAAGAAAAACATCAAGCAGTTATCTTGCTTTTTCCAAACTGTACCACAGAATAACCAAATAGGTAAATTTCTTGTTATAAAAGTTGTGGTGGTGGTTTAGTCGTTAAGTCGTGTCCAACTCTTGCGACCCCATGGACTGTAACCTAAGTGTTTCAAAGTAAATAATAATGTCTTAAAAATTGAGAGATCATCATTTTGCAACCTTTAGTGAATTGATGGATCTATCTATTGACTTCCTTGGACTGCAAGGAGATCCAACCAGTCCATCCTAAAGGAAATCAGTCCTGAATATTCACTGGAAGGACTGATGTTGAAGCTGAAACTCCAATACTTTGGCCACCTGATGTGAGGAACTGACTCGTTTGAAAAGACCCTGATGCTGGGAAAGATTGAGGGCAGGAAGAGAAGGGGATGACAGAAGATGAGATGGGTAAAACATGGGTCTGGGTCTCATCACCCAGAAGATGAGATGGTTGGATGGCATCACCGATTCAATGGATATGAGTTTGAGTAAACTCCGGGAGTTGGTGATGAACAGGGAGGCCTGGTGTGCTGCAGTCCATGGGGTCGCAAAGAGTCAGACACGACTGAGTGACTGAATTGAACTGAACTAAGGTATTGATTATCAATGGTTGCAAACCCTATAAAAAGAAAAATTATTCACTTGATAGATGAAGGTATGTCTTGCCCCTCATCCCATCCCCCCAAAAAGAAAGGGAAAAAAAAAGAAACTGGACTCTGATCAAGCTTTTAGATTCAACAATAGCTCTTCTCTGCATTTAATTTTAGGAAATAAAATTCAGAAGAACATGTTAAAATTATACTTACGACGAGATACAATGAGCCAAGTCCGGACTGTGGGAGATTAGAGAACACAAAACTTTGTTTCTTCAACAAAGGTGTGTGTATGTGTTGGGGGGGATAGGTTCTGTGAATCAAAAACAGTCACAGCTCCAGTGAGATATCACTGTACACCTATTAAGATGGCTAGGATAAAAATAACAAGTGTTGGCCAGAAAGTGGAGAAATTGAAGCCTTTGTATATTCCTATCCCTGGTAGGGAATATAAAATGGGCAGCTGCTTTGGCAAAGTTTGGCAGTTCTTCAAATGATTAAACAAAGAGTTATCATATGATCTAGCTATTCCACTTTAAGGTATAGACCCAAGAGAAATAAAGGCCTATGTCCACACAAAAAATTGTAACATGGGGTGGGAAGTGGGAAGGAGGTTCAGGAGGGAGGGGCAAACATTATGCCTATGGCTGATTCATGTTGATGTATGGCAGAAACTAACAAAATATTGTAAAGCAATTATCCTCCAATTAAAAAAAAAAAAAAACACTTGTATACAAATGTTCATAGCAGCATTATCCCTATTAGGCAAAAAGTGGAAACCCAAATCTCCATCCACTGCTGAACAGATAAACACAATGTGGTCTATCTACACAAAGGAATATTACTCAGCAATAAAAAGGAATGAAGTCCTTAACACAGGCTACAACGTAGATGACTCTGGAAAACATGATGCTGAGAAAACAAAGCCAACACAAAGGCCACATACCAAGTGATTCCATTACTAGGAAACATCCAAAATAGGCAAATCCACAGAGAAAGATCAGTGGTTGTCAGGGAGTGGGGGAGGAGAAATAGGGATGACAGTTAATGGGCACAAGGTTTCTTTCTAGGGTGAGGAAAAAGTTCTACAATTGATTGTAGCTTTTGTGCTATGAATAAACAACTCTTAATATACTAAAAACTGATGAATTACATATTACATGCTTTAAACAGGTGAATTGTATGGTATGTGAATTCTATCCAGAGAAAGTTCACCCCCCTACACACACCAAAAAAAGCACATGGGCTTTTAAAAAAAATCCCCAAAACAGATATTTGGATTCTGCTCAATTAAAAAATGAATGACCTTGAGACAAGTGAAAAGGTGAACCATAGATGACAAATGCCATTGAGGAGTTATTAAACGTTATGATGTGATAAGGCTACTGTCCACGCCTTTCTTTCTTAGCCATACATACTGAAATGTTTCCAGCTGAACCAAGAAGGTAGATGGGATTTGCTTCAGAAGATGGAACCAAGGACAGCGGAAAGTTCGGTGTAGACCAAACAAGATGGGCCAAGAATGATTTATGTTGAAGGGGTGGGGGGAGAGGGCTTTATGTGTGTTCACTGTATTATTCTATTTTCATACCTCTATTTTTATGTTGAAAAAGCTGTTTTCAGTCACAAAGTCACGTCTGACTCTGCGACCCATGGACTGCAGCCAGGCCTCCCTGTCCATCACCATCTTCTGGAGTTCACCTAAGTTCATGTTCATTGAATCAGTGATGCCATCCAACCATCTCATCTCTTACATACATTTTTATATATTTAAGTCTATAATTACATTTTTAAAAAATCACACAATTTCCATTCTGTTTTTAAGGCAGGTTAGTTTAATTTTATAGAAGAAATACTTTCAAAAGATACAAATGACACAATTAGAACAGAGACAAAAATAGAGATGAATACTGATTATAACTTATTCCCACAACAGAAGGTTACATATTTCGGTGGTGACAGTTAAGTTACCAGATGAATGGAAGACCAAATTCCCTTTTATTTGCTGTAGTGTTCCTAAAGGACCCTGGTGGCAGACTTTGGATTGTTCCTGGACTAAACTGCTGATAAAACAAGGCAGAGGTTTCTTACCACAAGGCACAATTATGGACAAACTTAAACATAAGAAAATACCCCTTAAGACGATAGGACTTCACTTTTTAGACATGTGGGATATTTTCCAGGGGGTGGTAGTTTTAACTAGTCAGAAGCTGCAAAATCAAGTCAGGAAAGAGAAGCCAATTAGGGGACATTGTGTCCTCCTGCCTCCTCAGCTGGCCTCTATCGCTGTCCACCTGCCCCTTCTGTCCACAGACTGCCAAGCAGCAGGAAACCCATCACCTCCCCTCCTTCATCTGCCTGGCTTTTCTTTGCTTTCTTAGGATGGTCCCATTCAGGTGCAAAAGCAGACAGACTCAGGAGAGAGGGAGGGACACACAGAAAGGTGCAAGCAGCGCTCCCGGAACTGATGTCAAAGCACAGACTATATCTGTTTCTACTGAGGCAAAGCAGGGATTTCTTTTTGTTTTCATTAAACTCTGGGGTGGGGAAGCACGCCAAACAAAAATCATCAGTCTTGACTGGGCAGTGACATTTATCTGCAAATCCTTGCAGGCTTTTTGTACAGGCACAGTGGGTTTCCCTACATTGCCACTTTGTAGAGCTTGAAAGTAAAAGCTGCTTCAACCCTTCAACCCACTGAGCGCTTCAAGTGGCAATGTGGCTACAGAGCGCCTAGGCAAGGTGGCTGGGACTGCCCCACTTCTGGGGAGCCATGCACCTGAAATGTACATGATTTGCTTTCCATACACCCCAGAGTCCAGCACCAGCCAATTCGTCAGTCTCAACAGCTGGGGACAGGGAGGGCCTGCCACCATCCTGACCCATTCACTAACGCTGTCTCCTGGCATTTTTGGCAGGCACTGATGTTTTATGTGTCTCTACCTCTGTTGTGGGTATGTATACAGGGAAATGAGCAAAGGAAAAAAGGAAAAAAAATCGAGACTAGAGGCAGAGATTCTTAGCAATAAGTGGCAAGTATGAAAAAGCACAAAGTTTTCAGCTTTACCACCACTGACAACTTCACTGTCCGTGATAGGTCAATGAAATGCATTTACAAAATTCATTTTTAATAAATGTGAAAATAAAGGCAGATTATACAAGGGAGTGGTTACAGACTAATGAGAAGAGAGATGCTGCTGATTAAGGGGGGAGGGGGGACACTTTCAAGGGAAGGGCAGAAAGACGGCGGTGTGGGGACGAGGGCGTTTTCTCTTACATTTTGTGTGATTCACCTCGTTTACTTCTCCGAGGCCTCATGAAGGAGAGTGCATTCCATAGATAATAAATACGTAGTAGACAAACTATACCATTTGGCATTTTATGAGGATGGTATAGTTGTATTACGTAAAGAATTTTTTTCCTCGTCAGCTAATTCTAAGATTTCTTAAGAAATATCAGGACGACTCCAGTATGGGGCGGAGGCCATCTGATTGAAAGCAAATGCTCTCCTGTGAGCCACTTGCTGGCTAGATATGGCTCCCACAGAAGCCTGCCTCCTCAAAAAAGCGCCTTGGAAGGTTCTCGTGTCCGTGCTGTGACGGCTCCATCCATCAGCGGATCCACTGACTCGCTGAAAATGCACCTTCCTTCTCTTTTCACTTTCCTGCAAGCAGAGCAGAAGCTCCACCACTGCCCTCTTTGTTGGGTCTCGGTCTCAACTGGATAGGGCGGACTAGAAAGGCAGAGGCCGGGGGAGGGCGGGCTGTGTGGCTGCCGCCAGGGGCTCTAGAACCGCCTTCAGACCTGGGGCCACAGGGACACCAGGTGCCCGCAGGGCACCAGGCACTGACTTCTGATTGAGCCCCTGCGGTGGCACCTGACTGAGCCCCTGCGGTGGCATCTTAAGGGAACACAAAGGGTGCCAAAGTGTATGATATACATGACAAATGCATGGAGGAGGAGAATTCAGCATATAGTGTTTGCATTTCGGGTGTCAGACACAAAACCGGCCCCAAAGTTCCATTCTACCGCATGACAAATACTGAAGAACAAAATTTCAGTCTTAAAATACATCTTAAAGTCAGTATTTTCCTTCAAGGAAAAAAAAGTACTATAAATAAATTACAATACAGTGAATTTGCCTGAACTCACTTCGTTTCTGTCTTCCAGCCTTTAAGTCAAATAAAACAGCGTTAAAAACTGTACACTCTTAACATGATAATTGATCTCTTATAAAATAACCTGTCTTCAGAGATGTCAATTTCACAACAAGGAAAAACCAAGCCCTGTTGCCGTCACTATTATAAAATATGTATGTATAGATATATGTGTTTTGGTTTTTTTTTTACAAAATGTGTATATTAATAGCTTTGCACAAATATTTTAAAGACAAATTTAGCTAGCCTAAGAACTTCATTAAAATAAAACAGGCAGATAAATACTTCATGTGTACAAAGCACTACATCAAACATCATCGGCAGGCAGAGGAGGTACGTTAATCCTTGGTCTTGTAAAAAATGCTATCTTCTCCCTGGGATTGGAAAGAATAACAGGTTAGGGGTTGATGGAAATCCAACAAAATCTGGCAAGAGCATCTGCTATCAATGAGAGCTTTTCTTACTGAGAGAATGCATTGAATTTCAATTCCCAGGAGCACATCTGTTTGTATATAGATTTTCTAAATCTTTTTGCACTCCCCCCTCCCAATTTTAATAGAGGTTACAAAGCCCCATGAGGGCAAGGGTTTTTCTTCAGTAACTAGAATGGTGCCTGGTATATGGAGATGCTCAGTATATTTTTTCTTTATGAATAAATGAAAAAACTATACAAGTTCTAAATCATAATCGACTACTCTTACATGAAAGGTCCAGAACAGGCAAACCCACAGAGGTAGAAAGGAAAATGGTGGCGGCCAGGAGCTGATGGGAGGCTGGGATGGGGAATGACTGCTTAATGGGTCAGGGGTTTCCTTCCAGGGTGATGGAAATGCTTTCAAACTGGACAGATTGTGACTACTAAATGGCATGGAACTGTCCACTTAAATTTAAAGCGGTTAATTTTATGTTATGTGAATTTCACCTCGGTTTTGTAAAAAGCCAAACACAAAAGAAAATGGATATAACTAGGTAATTTTCCTCACATTAAAAAAATAAACACAGGGAACGCTAGTCTATGCTATTCAAATTCAAGATAGTGGTTATTCTGGTGTGGGAAATCTGGAAATGCTAGTTAACATTTGATTATTGCTGTGTAGTGTTTATGACAATTCACTGATACATTTCATATGTAGGATATACAGGCTTCCCTAAATGTCTATTATGATTCAATCAAAAACTAAAAAGGCAAAGGTGATATGTATATGTATCTAAATGTGAATCACTGTGTTGTTTACAAAAGCAAACATCTGGAAAGAAGCAGAGGATAAATTGGTTAGAAGTAAATTATATCTATTAGATGAGAGATTACTACCGAAAAAGGTAACAGATGATGCAGCAATAGGGGATATTTTACTTTAAAAAAGAGCTAAATGCAAACTCCAATGCACAGTATGATTACAAGCAGCTGAAAAAAACAGTGCTTGGGGTAAAAAAGATCAGAAGAGAACAGCACAATGCTAACAGCAGTGAAGATTTCTGCTTTGTTCTCGACCTCCTGCGGGTCTTTTTCAATACTTAACTTGACTTTTTAAAACGACAAAGGGCTGATAGTAAAAAGCCTGCGGGAAAGTGAGGCCCGGGCTTCTCCTCACCTGAAAGTCTGCACTTGGATGGGCTCTTTGAGGTTCTGCCCACGCAGCTGGCACACCCCCTTAGAGGCCTTCTTCAGCATCTTCTCGGCTGCCTGTTCTTGATGGAAGTCAAGTTTGGTTTGTCTCGTCTGGAACAGCAACCAGCAACGCGGGGTCAACGGGAAGAACGCCGGAAGCCCCAACAGCTCCGGTGCGGGAGGGGCACCGGGAGGGGGAGAAAGGCCCGCCCACCGGCCCGCCCCCTTCGCCCCGCCGAGGGCGCTCGCTCACCTGCCGCTCGGCCTCCCGCAGCAGGCTCCGGAAGCGCTCGTCTCGCAGCAGCCAGGCTGGTGGGTCGGTGTGGCCGCGGAGCTGGGCATCCTCCAGGCGCTGGCGCAACTCGCGCAGGGCGCACAGCTCCTCGTTCAGCTGCCGCTGCCGCGTCCGCGACGCCTGGAGGTCCAGCTCCAGGTCTAGGGATGTGCGCGCCGCCAGCGCCGCCAGGGAGGACCTGCAGGGCTGCAGTCCAGGGCAGTGAGCACCCCACCTCACCCCCACCCCCCACCCCCCGCGCCCTGCCAGCAGCTTCTTCCCCTGGCCTGTCCCCATCTCCCGTCCCCTACTCCAGGGAAGGGGCCACTGGAGGGGTATTTCTCAACACACCATCCATCCATGTGGGTGACCGGGGTTCAAACCCATGTCCAAGAACAAGCCAGTGACAGCCAACTGTCCGCTGGAAGGACCATCTTAGGCTTTGGCCCAAGTGCACAGAAATATACCCTCTCACATGGGGCAGACGGGAGTCATCTTTCTGAAATGCTATTTGACAATATACTAAGTCACTTCAGTCGTGTCTGACTCTGTGTGACCCCATAGACGGCAGCCTACCAGGCTCCCTCCTCCTTGGTATTCTCCAAGCAAGAACACTGGAGTGGGTTGCCATTTCCTTCTCCAATGCATGAAAGTGAAAAGTGAAAGTGAAGTCGCTCACTCGTGTCCGACTCTGTGCGACCCCATGGACTGCAGCCCACCAGGTTCCACCGTCCATGGGATTTTCCAGGCAAGAGTACTGGAGTGGGGTGCCACTGTCTTCTCCGTTTGACAATATAAGCGAAAGTTAACTTGACATGAGCTTTCTTTGGTTCTGACATTTGATTTTGACTTGCATTTGAAAGGCACAGGCAATGTTGTGCAAAAAGGTTTATGAGAGGAAAAAATTCTAAATAGCTAACAAGAGAAAGGGCTTTCCTGGTGGCTCAGATGGTAAAGAATCTGCCTGCAAAAGGGGAGACTCTGGTTTGATCCCTTGGTCGGGAATATCCCCTGGAGAAGGGAATGGCTACCCACTCCAGTATTCTTGCCTGGGAAATTCCATGGAGAAGACCCTGGCGGGCTACAGTCCATGAGGTTGCAAAGAGGTGATGACCACTAAGTGACTAACACTTTCACTTAACAAGAGAAAAGTGATCAAATACATTATGAGGGCAGCAGAGAACGCAGCCATTGAAAAAGATGAAACCTATACCAAAATGGCAAAATCTTAAAGATCTACTGTGTAAGGGAGAAAAAAAGCATGAAATAAACCATGTGAGGGCTTTCTGTTTAAACACACACACAATGTCAAAAAAAGTTCCTTCCCAGGGAATTCCCAGATGGTCCAGTGGTTAGGGCACCCCTCACCCCAGGTTCAATTCCTGCTGGAGAACCTAAGACTGCAAGCCACGTGATGTGGCCAAACAACAAAAAATGTTCTTCCCTGTATAAGCCTGAAGTAATAAGCAAGTCTGCTGTTTTTAAGTTCTGAGAAAAGAATTTTGTACAAGGAGTTGAAAGCAGTACTTCCCACTGCATGGCAAACAACCCTGGGGAAGGCAGTTAGTGCAACAAAATCACAAATCCATGAGCATATCAACGTTCTTTAGAGGACTGAATCACCGTATGTGTTTTACATACTCATAACACTATTTTGCACATATGCAGAAGTTAAATGCAAATATAAATGACTTGATAAATACAAATTTATATAAAAGCACTGCTGAATTCATAACAGAGTTCTTAACCAGGAGTGACTTAGCCACTCAGGGGACACTTGGCAACATCTGGGGATATTCTTGTTTGTCACAAATGGGGGGGTGGCGTGGCGCATGCTACTGGCAAGGCCAGAGATGGAGCTCAGCTTCCCACAGTGCACAGGACGCCCCATGACAAAGAATGATCTAGGCCAAAATGCCAACAGCATTGCTGTTGACAAATATGTTTGTAGCTGAATTATGTGTTTTCTTATCATTCTCAGCCAGCAGCTACTCTAAACAAAACCACCACAAGGAGATCTGGGAATTTATTTTTCTTTAAAAGAATCCTTCCCCAGGAAAGTAAAGGAACCACTAATTTACAAACTAAAAGTAGCAAAACTTTGTACACTGGTGTGATGTAGGGAAAAAAACTTGGTTATATAAAGGACATGAAAGAAACAGTCTTATGTAGAAGAATGCTCCACGTTGGAAGCCTCAAATTTTCTTAACTGTATATACTTGCTTTTCAAAAAAGAAAAAAAAATCTGATATAGGATGGCTGATTGTTTATTAATTTACTATATTTTAAAATGTAAAGATCATGTATTATCTTTGATTATGACATTATCTTGGGAAACATAAATATTGGTAACGTTGGCTTTATATACAGTTTTAAGAAATTACATCTAAGTAAAGAAGGAAATAAATATATTACCTTTTGAATAATATAGTTAAAATATTACCTTGTCAGGCTTGCAGAAATAGCTCCCAGGGTACATATAGACTACACATTAGTCTACGTGGGCACATACCTGCTTATAGCGAAGGGTCCGTCTTTCCAGAGTGTTTCGCACAAAGGGGGACTTCCGAGGCAGTGTGGAACTGTCACTGTCACTACGATAAAGCTGCATCGAAAAGACGAAGGTTCAGAAACACTTCCTTAAGAATTCACATGCATCCTCTGTGTACTCTGAATTGGACTACTCTGTTTCTCCTGCAGGTACTCACCCTTAAGGCTTTTAGAGTTTTTACCATGACTCTGGGTATCACTTAAAAGAAAACCTACACAAGAGTTTCAAGCAAAACAAAGGCAGAGCGAATAAGCGGACCAACCCTCATCCCCATTCCTCCCTTGCGTCCATCAGCCAAACCAGGTCAGGTTTCCAGGCTGATCCAGCAACACAATTTCCATCTTATCAGTGCCAACTGCCACTTGATACAGTGGGACGCTCATGAAAGCCTGCGCTGCCCTCAGCATTTTTCACTTTTTTATCAATCGTTCTTGTCTGCTGTGTTTCTAGCTTTGGCAAAAGCTGGAGAGAACGGCGTTCCAGGAAAGAGCCCCGTTCCTGGCAGGAGGACAAGTGCACACCACTAACGCCCACTCTGCTCACCAAGGGAAAAGGCCCGCTTTTAAAAAGAAAAATAAATAATGCCGGCTTCATGGGAGCCAAGACAGCCTGTATTTTATTTGGCTGCAGGTTCTTGTTTTGGGATCAATGTATATCTGCATGAAAGCAAAGTCCTTGCCTTCATGGCCTTATTTTCCACACATAGTTAGATTTGCTTGGGGCAAAGTGAGGAGATGAGACCAACATCAATTTCCTACCCACCCATGCATGGTGTGCCTTTAGTGGTATCATTTGTGAGAACATAGATGTCTTTTAGCATAAATAAGTAAAAAAATAATAATAATAAAGGGGACATAAAGAAAACTTCTAGACAAGTGGCAAGGAATCCCAACTTACTCTGCAAACGTACTGGCTTCGTGCTCCAGGCGAGAAAGTCTGAGAACGGACAATGGTGCTGCTCCGAACGAAGGGTGAGCCGCGGGCCCTGCGGCTGGGCCTCTCCTTCCGAAGACTCGCTACCTCTTCGGGGAAAAGATCTTCTGTGTTGGTCTCCTTATCAACCTAGACACAATTTATTACCATGACTCTTGCTAGGACATAAGCAATCAACTCCATGTGACCCACTCTTCCGTCCTCCACATGGACTTCTAGGTGGCATTTGACACTTAATACGTCCAGATTTTCTGATATTCCCTTGGCCAAGCATCTCAACCTAACTAGTCTGTTCAAGCAAAAAAGTTTTCATGTCATTCTGGACTCAGCTCTCTTTCATACACCCTGTATCTGGTCCAAGATCAAGTCCTGTTGGCTCTGTGTTCAAGATTAAGCATGTTGTGACCTCTTGTCATTGACTCTCCATCTGGGTCACCATCATGTTCTGCCTGCTCAGTGCAGGAGGCTTCTCACCTGGCTCCCTGATTCCACACCTCCCTCTTCCGTTCAAATACTTCTCAACCCAGTGCCAGAGACATCCTGATAAAATTGAAGTAGGACCCTGTGATTCCACTCCTAGGTGTATACCCTAAAGACATGAAAACAGGTGTTCAAATACTTGCGCACAAATGGATTCACAGCAGCCTTAGTCAAACAGCTGAAAGGTGGAAGGAGTCTAAACCTCCATGGATGGATGAGTAGATAAACAAAATGCTCTGTACTCACACAAGGGATGAGAAGGAGGGAAGTGCTGACAGGCGATGACAGTGTGCTGGGCCTTGAATACATCAGGCTGAGTGAAGGAAGCCAGTCACAAGATGCCATATATTGTATGATGCCATTCATTCATTCATTCATTCATTTTTACTCAAGTATAACTGGCTTACATTGTTGTATTAGCTTCAGGTGCTCAAGATAGTGATTCCATATTTTTACACATTACAAAATTATCGCCATGATAAGTCTAGTTACCATCTGCCAAGTTACAGTTGATACAGTATTACTGACCATATGATTTCCTTATTTTATAATCTCCCTTATTTCCCTCATCCCTGCACCTCCCCCTCATCCTCCACCCTGGCAACCACCAGTTTATGCTCTGTATCTATGAATCTGTTGCTGTTTTGTTATGGTTGTTCATTTGTTCGGTTTTTTTAGATGCCACATATAAGTGGCCCATAGAAGGGGAAAAAGTGGAAGCAGTGACATATTTTATATTCTTGGGCTCCAAAATCACTGCGGATGGTGACTGCAGACATGAAATTAAAAGACACTTGCTCCTTGGAAGAAAAGCTACAACAAACCTAGACAATGTATTGAAAAGCAGAGACATCACTTTGCCGACAAAGGTCCATATAGTCAAAGCTATGGTTTTCTAGCAGTCATGTACACAAGTGAGAGCTGGACCATAAAGAAGGCTGAGTCCTGAAGAACTGATGCCTTCAAACTGTGGTGCTGGAGAAGACTCTTGAGAGTCCCTTGGACTCCAAGGAGATGCAACCAGTCAGTTCTAAAGAAAATCAACCCTGAATATTCATTGGAAGGACTGATGCTGAAGCTGAAGCTCCAATACTTTGGCTACCTGATGTGAAGAGGTGATTCACTGGAAAAGAACTTGATGCTGGGAAAGACTGAGGCAGGAGGAGAAGGGGACGACAGAGGATGAGGTGGTTGGATGGCATCACTGACGTGATGGACATGAGTTTGAGCAAGCTCCGGGAGTTGGTGATGGACAGGGAAGCCTGCTGTGCTGCAGTCCATGGGGTTGCAAAGAGTGGGACACGACTTAGTGACTGAACAAGTGAAATCATGCAGTATATGTCTGTGTCTCTCTGACTGCTCCATTTAGCATGATAATCTCTAGGTCCATCTGTGCTATTGCAAATGACAAGATTCCCTTCTTCTTTACGGCTAGTATTTAATTTCACACACACACCACATTTTCTTTATCCATTTATTGATGGACATTTAGGTTGTTTCTGTATCTTGGTTATTATAAATCATCCTGCAATAAACATATGAGTGCATGTATCTTTTCTATTAGCATTTTTGTTTTCTTCAGCAAAATATCCAGAAGTAAAATGGCTAGGTCTATGGTAGTTCTATTTTTAATTTTTTGAAGAATCTCCATACTGTTTTCCACAGTGTTCGCATCAACTTTATATTCCCACCAACAATGCACAACGGTTCCTTTTTCTACATCCTCTCCAACGTTTATCTGCTGTCTTTTAGATGACAGTCCTTCTGACAGGTACATGGTGATATCTCATTGTGGTTCTGATTTACATTTTCCTAATGATTAGTGATGTTGGGCATCTTTTCATATGTCTGTTGGCCATTTGAATGTCTTCCCTGGAAAAATGTCAATTCAAGTCCTCTGCCCAGGTTTTAATCAGGTTTGTTGTGTTTTTGATGTTGTCTTGAGTTCTTTGTGTATTTTGGATATTAACCCCTTGTCAGCTATAATGTTTGCAACTATCTTCTCCCATTTAGTAGGCTGTCTGTTTTCCTGATAGGCTCCTTCACTTGGCAAAAGTTTTTAGTTTGATAAAGTCTCATTTGTTTATTGTTTTTTTTTATTTATTTTGCCTGAGGAGAGAAATCCTAAAATATAATGCATTGCTAAGATTAAAGTCCAAGAGCATACTACCTATGTTTTCCTCTAGGAATTTTATAGTTTCAGACCTTACATTTAAGTCTTTAATCCATTTAAAAATGGAATGAGAAAGTAGTCCATTTTCCCCAACACCATTTACTGAAGAGGCTGTCTTTTCTCCAGTGTATCTTCTTGCTTCCTTCCTCATAGATTAGTTAACCATATAAGCGTGGGTTTATTTCTGGGCTTTCTAATCTGTTCCATTCATCTATGTGTATTTTTTTGTGCCAGTACCATACTGTTTTGCTTTCTATAGCTTTGTAGTATAGTTTGAAATCAGAGAACATGGTACCTCCAGCTCTATTCTTCTTTCTCATGGTTTGTAAAAAGCATAAAATTTACATTTTTAGTGCACAGCTCAGTAGTATTAAATGTATTTATATTGTTGTGAAAGAGACCTCCAGAACTTTTTCATCTTCCCAGACTGAACTCTGCCACCATTAAACAACTATTTCCCCATCTCTAGCCCATGGTAACCACCATTCTACTTCGTGTCTCTGTGAATTTAATTACTAAATTTAGGAATCTCATATAAGTACAATCATACAGGACTCATTCTTTTGTGACTGGCTCATTTCACTCAGCACAATGTCTTCGAGTTGCATTCATGTGGTAGCATGTGACATGACTACCTTCCTTTTTAAAGGTAATATTCCATTGTACACATAGGTCACATTTTCCTTATCCATTCATCTCCGGATGGACATGTAGGTTGCTTCCACCTCCTGGCTACTGTGAATAATACTACTATGAATGTGGATGTACGTGTATCTCTTGGAGACTTTCTTTCAACTCTTTAGGATGTATATCCAGAAGTGGAATTGCTGGATCAGATGATAATTCTATCTTTAATTTTCTGAGGAACCTCTACACTGTTTTCTATAGTGGCTGCACCATTTTAGAGTCCTGATCTTTGTAGATACCAATTTACACTTCTAAATGTACCCCTTTCTAAAATGAGAAATCTTTCTAAAAATGCAAGCCCTGCTTCCCTATCGTTTCATCCTTCAGTAGCCCTTTTGACTACCTCCACTGCTGCTGAGTTGTACTGATTTACCCTGCCTGTTGCTTACAGGGCAGGACTTGCCATTTGTTTCTTTGCTGCTGCATCTGCAATGCCTAGCAGCTATCAGGAGCACAGGCTGACAGAGAACGCAAATGTGGTTGAAGAACTAGTGACTGAGGAATCCAGGTGAAGGGGTTAGAAGTATCTATTGTACTATTCTAGCAACTTCTCTATAGATTCAAAATGCTTCACAATGAAAAGTTGTGGGAGGAAGAGACACTAAGCAAGCCACTCCCCTGACTTGGCATCTCCTCCTGAGGCACTGTTCTTAATGTCACAAATGGAAAATAACTACAAGTGTCCAAAACCTTAGGGACCCATGAAATATCCCAAGCCACACGTGACCCTGAAGATGGGAATGGATCATCATCAGACGGCTCATGAATGAGTAAAAATCCAACCTTTTTAGTTTAAAGAAGACAAATGTTTCCATCGTACTTGTTGTTTACAGATGCAAGGGCATTTGCTTGGCTTCCCTCATGTGGGGTACACACTCCCCACTCCAGGGCAGTGCCTGGTACTGTCAGGCAAAATATTAGGGGGTCCATCATACCCCTTGACCTTTTCTACTTACCTTAAGAGCTGGGGGCTGAAGTTTCTCGGGGCTGTAAGGATCTGCCTGGCCAGCAAACGTGTGTCCATGGATAGAGTCAACACCAACACAGCAGGGCTCTGGGTGCGGGGGGCTGGTCTGGGCACAGCTGCTACAGCCACTGTCTACCGAGTCTGCCTGCCAACTCCTGCAGGTGGACATAGCAAAAGCCCCCAAAACGTTCATCAAGGACTGAGTTCACTGCCGTACTTAGAGCACTGTAGCAGAGACGCTCAATATTTGCTTCTGATGACTGAAGATGGGCACTTTTCTCATAAAGTGAAAGGCATTTAGGTTCTCTAGGGAAGAGAGTGAGTGCTATGAGGCCTTTCATCTAGAGGGTCTGTCTATCTGTCTCGCCCAATTGCAGTCGCTGAAGATGCCAGGACCCTGAGACCACCTCTCTGAGTCCTCTCATCTTCCTGCCCATCCCTGAGCCCACCCCTCTCCCATGCACTTTCCCTCCCAAAAATAAACTCCTTTTGAAAATAAACCCTGAGAAAGCTATTAGGAAAAAGTAGCAAGCTTTGGAAACATGATGCTCTTTATGGAAAAATGTGGAAGTAAAGCAATAAGAAAGTGCCCCTGGAAAGGATTTGCCAGAAAGCAATACACTGATGGTGCCACTCCTCTGAGTGATTCCTCTACTGCAGACACATCTGCCCTAGTCGAGCATTTGCCCACAGGCAGCTCTGGGTAAGACATAAAGGGGCATCGCATGATTCTATTTACATGAAATGCCCAGAACAAGCAAATCCTTGGAGACGGCATGGAGATGGGCAGTGGCCAGGGGCTGAGAGGACTGTTAATGGGAATGGGGTTTCCTTTTGGCAGGATGAAAATGCTCTAAACTTGCCTGTGGCTTTGGGGGCATAATTGTGTGCCTGTATTAAAATCCACCAAACTGTGTGTACTTAAAGGGGTGACTGTATGGTAGGGAGATTGAAATGTGAAAGTCAAAGTCACATAGTCATGTCTGACTCTTTAGAGACCCTATGGACTGTAGCCCACCAGGCTCCTCTGTCCATGAGGATTCTTCAAGCAAGAATACTGGAATGGGTAGCCATTCTCTTCTCCAGGGAATCTTCCTGACCTAGGGAATGAACCTGGGTCCCTTGCATTGCTGGCAGATTCTTTACTGTCTGAGTCACCAGGGAAACCCTGGTAGGGAGATTGTATACCAATAAAGCAGTTAATAAAGAAAAAAAAAACAGAATTTTAAAGATCTATCATATCCAATCTTGGCAGAGGGAACCCTCAACAGTCCCCCAACTTTAAGAAAATTTAGGAATAGGAGGAAAGGTGAAAAGCCTGTGCCTACAGCTGGAGTCAAAGTATGGCCTTCATGAAGACAACCATATGACCCCCTCATGAGAATTCCGACTTCTGCACAAAGGTATCCAAGAGTCGCCCAGCACATTCTACAGAAACTAACACTGTAGCTGCTTTACTCCAGGAAGGTGAGCTGCGTCTTTCTCAGGGGCTGCCGGCCACACTCACCTCTCAGACACGGCCTCGGCCTGCTCCTCCTTGCGCTCCATCTCCAGGATCTCCTCCTCCGTGTACTCCAGCTTCACACGCTCCTCGGCCAGCTCTCTCTCTACTGCCTGCAGCTGTGCTGTGGTTCTCGCCAGCAGCACCGTCACTGCATCCTGCAGGACCAAAGGGATGACACTGAGAAGCAACTAAGGCCAGCAGTGTGTGGTGGCAAAAAGGAAAGCCTGGGGGAGCACCCTCCTGCCCTGGCCGGCTGGCAGCCATCCAGTGGCCATCCCCGGCTGCCCTCCAGTAGGAAGCAGCTCAGCCCTGGTTGACACAAAGTCAGTTAACTTGGCCTTTTTAGGGAGCTCTGAAGATTCAAATTTTAAAGCAACCGACGCATCACTTATGATCAAGAACACACTGCATTAAAAAAAACATTATCCTGAACAGCCACATGCATCACTATGTGCGGAGCTGCTCAATGGGTGAGTCAGCAGGGTCTTCTCTGAAACAAACGTGTGTATGCTAAGTCACTTGAGTTGTGTCCGACTCTTTGTGACCCCATGGACTATAGCCCGTCAGGCTTCTCTGTCCATGGGATTCTCCAGGCAAGAGTACTAGAGTGGGTTGCCATTTCCTTCTCCAGGGGATCTTCCCAACCCAGAGACTGAATCCACATTTCTTGCATTGCAGAAGAATGCTTTACCGCCAAACCATCGGGGAAGCCCAAGCATCACTATAGTCCATTTTAACTACTTCTCTTGAAACCCTACTTCTTCATAGCCACTGTGTTCTAAAACCACTTCTATTCCTATCACCACAAACTCTGTTATTAAAGTGCTAGTCCCTCAGTCATGTACAACTCTTTGTGACTTCATGGACTGGAGAGCCCGCCAGGCTCCTGTGTCTGCGGGATTCTCCAGGCAAGAATACTGGAGTGGGCTGGCATGCTCTCCTCTAGGGGAGCTTCCTGACGCAGGGACTGAACTCAGGTCTCCTGCATTGCTGGCAGATTCTTTACTGTCTGAGCCACCAGGGAAGTCCATGTTTACACAGCTGTTTCTTAGAAACAATGTCCCCAGGAAGAGCCTGTCTCAAAGCTGGGCCACCTACTGTCTTCCTGCAAGCAGCCAGTGTCAGGTCCTGGGTGGCACAGTCTCCTGGCCGCTCCTCCTCCCGCCGGGGCAGCTCTGGGCCAGTGAACACCTGGACTGAGTACCATCGCAGCTGCATCTCGCTCGAATCATAATCGGTCAGGTTAATCTGAGCAATGCCCTGCAAGGTGTTTAAGGAAAAAAAAAAGCACAACAGGTCCTGAATGACCACATCTTAACAACCAACGAGCACCAAACAAAGTCACCCTTTAATGTTAACCACAAAGGCCACACAATCTTTCACTGCTATTCAAAGGCTGCATGCATGCATGCTTTGTCACTTCAGTTGTGTCCGACCCTTTGTGACCCTATGGACTGTAGCCCTCCAGGTTCCTCTGTCCATGGGAGTTTTCAGGCAAGAATACTGGAGTGGGTTGTCATTTCCTTCTCCAAGGGATCTTTCTGACCCAGGTATCGAAGTCATGTTTCTTTAAGTCTCCTGCATTAGCAGGCAGATTCTTTACCATTAGCGCCACCAGGGAAGCCTAAAAAGGCTGCAGTGAAATGAAAGTCATCACAAAAGATCTAATGGGGGCAGCTCCTTGCTTGCAGGTTCAGCTTGATCAGAAAGTGCTAGGAGGGGAAGTAGGGCCGAAAACGGACAACATGAAGTGGTGGGTCATTTAGAAGAGCTGGTGATTCTCACAGGAATTTTTGAAAAAAGGTTGGTGAAATTCTTCTCTAATTCTGACACTGATGGAGTGGGACTAAGGGGGAAAATTCCAACCTTGGGAAGAAAGCAGCCTGGTTTCCAAGCCCCACCCTGGCTGCCTAGGTAAAGATGGATAGTTGACTCACCCAGTTCCAAGGATACCAGATAAAACAGTGTGCATCTGGGTGAACTGTCATTTCAAATAAACAGCAGATTAAAAAAAAAAATCAATTCTGTCTCAAATATTTCATGGGACATACTTATACTAAAAGGGATCCATAGTTCATTTGAAATTCAAATGTAACTGACCATCCTATAGTTCTGTCTGCCAAGTTTATCAGACCTATTTATTAGTTCCTGTGACTGAAGATGGGGATACTGCAGAAGTGGTTACGCAGATGTTTTACAAGTATTCGTTGAGATAATATACAAGTACAAAACACTTGACAAGATAAGGGGTTTTATCACCCCTTTGTCTCCTCCCTGCGACAGAGTTCCTTTGACAGCAGCACAATTCATCAGCGTCCCATTGGGGACTTAGGCAGGCGGGGAGGGAGGGGGCGGGGGCAGGGAGGGGCCGTACCAGCAGTTCCTCCTGCAGTTGCGGGTTCACGGAGCACACGTATAACTGAAGAGACTTCAACGTCACCATGCTTGAATGCACAGGGATTCTGAACACTTCATTAAATACCAGGGGGGCTTGCAATTCCAGAGCCTTCGAGCAGTAAGTGTTTGGCGTGCTGGAGTCAAGCGGGGGCAGATAGACACGGATGTGTCTGCAACCGAGAGAGGGAGGAAAAAAGCAGATGGAGGCAGCATTTACTGACACAGCTGCAAGGGACACGCGTGGACTACAGAAGCGTGCAGATATGCCACCTTGTTTCACTGCCCATACGCAGAGTTTTACTCTTTTGGAGAAGATTCTTTTTGTCAACTAAGAATAAGGTCAAAGAACTTGCATGCCCCTAGAGATCAGGGGGAGCAAACCCACTCAAAGGGAAGATTTCCAGGTCAGTGGTTAGGACTTGAGAGGGACTCAAATGAATATTCTGCTTTCACCATCTTTGTGGGAAAAAATCTGGCCGGATCTCTCCACGGCCCCTTGGCTCCCTCTCCAAGCTCTGCCTGCCACACCAGGCTGTGCTCCCTGCCCTGTTCACCCCCGGCACGGAAGCCAGCACCCAGGAGACGCTCAAGAACCAGTGGATGCCACAAACCCTCAGCCACCCCAAAACCAGGCTGCTTCCAAGGGCTTTGCGAGGCCAGTCTGTGAAGATGACTCATGGGAGGGGAGGGTGTCGTCTGGCCTGAACGCCCATCACAGAGGGGGCTCACCCACCTGGCTAAGTGGGACTCCCCCTCCCACCCTTCAGGCACCCATCTTCCCGCTGGGGACAACTCAAATTCCCTTCTCCCAGTTCAGGCACCTCATCTGGTCTCAAGAGACGAGTGTGGCCGTGTCACCACCAAGCCTTGTGACCAGGAGAGACATCTTAAGCTCAAAGGCTACCGATGAAGGGCACACAGCCCTTTCTCATCATGGCCACACACATAACCAGACTGGCTCCATGAATGCCACCTGCTTCCAATAATAAACCAGCCTCTTCTTAAAACTTACAATCTTTTATATTTCAGACAGACATGCCCTGGTGTTTTATTCTGAATTCAGGTTCTAAAATAGTCTTTCCCCCTGCCCAAACGGCCAAGCAGCACAGGTTAGCCAGCGGTGTGGTGTGGAGGAGGGCCTGGGGAAGCTTACATTTTGCAGTCTTCCTTTACCATTAGCCCAGCAAAGTTCTTCAGTTGGAGCACGTTTACAAGGAGACACTCATTGGCCCTGTCAAGCCTGGAAAATAAAACACGAGTTCACAGACTGCAAACTCCCTGAGGTGGACAAATCCTTCTAGTGCAACTACCACAGTGGCCCTCACCCAACTCCCAGGAGACTGGTGTGAAGTCTGGGAACATTTCTTATTGTCACAGCAAGTGGAGGTGGAGGGGGCGGATACTGGATCTTGCTGCTGCTGAACACTCCAGAGTGCACAGGATGGCCCCCAACCAAGAACGACCCAGCTCCAAGGTCATGAGCGCCAACACTGAGAAACACTCAGCTAGGATGACATGAGTAAGCAAAAGAAAGCTGCTGGGATGTGAATATCCTGCCTTGCTCCTCTGAGAACTGCTAGTTATCGCCTCGATAGAAACTGTAACTAGGGGACTTTCCTGGTGGTCCAGTGGCTAAGACTCCATGCTCTCAATGCAGGAGGCTGGAGTTCGATCCCTGGTCAGGGAACTAGATTCCACATGCTGCAACCAAGAAGCTGCATGCCACAACTAAAGAACCTGCATACACAATGAAGACCTGTTGTAGTCAAATAAATAAATAAAAAATTTTTTTAAGAAAAGAAAGAAACTGTAACTATAATCTCAAACGCTCTGCACTGCAAAGCACCCAGCTCCCCAGGCTCCACAGGGTGACAGTCCCCAGCTGTGACTTGGTGTTGGGGGACAGCAATGGAACTGCTTACACAGGTCCCTTCATCCCTCCAGGCCTGTGGGTGGAGCTCTGAGTTGGTGGGCAGGCCCCAATCTACCCATCATCTTCACGATCCACAGGGAAAGAGTCTTCTATACTCACAGAAATCCAACATGGATCTGGGGCCCCTCGTTACTGCAAGCATCTCCACGAACAGGCTCGTCAGCATCCTCACTCCTGAACACAATCAGAAAAGGACCCATTACTCCAAGGGGATGTGGTTACTGTGGGCTCAGCAGAAACTCCTGCTAGGAGTGCTTCTTAGTGAGAGGGGCTTTGTTAAGTGAGGACTGAAATAAATGCTCTGAAGTGAATGAACGGGTACGGCAGGTCCCCAGGATCCATGACACCATCGCCCAGGGTGCCTGCCGACCAAGTGGTATTTTTGAGAAAATAACTGCATACCTCTGAAGACCACATGTGATGTTTAGGACAAAGTTCAAAACCATGTCCTTTAAAATGCTACACAATAAATGAGATGCGTACAGATACCCAAGGCAAAATAAATGACATCAAAGGTCTCAAACAAAATAAAGCCCAGAATCATTCTGCCCTTGCAAAGTGATTCCTTGAGCTGAGGAAAGTGGGAGGGATGGAGAAACATGGACATTCATTTCAAGTAGACATCCTTTCTAGAAAAAAACAGGTGTCTCTCGCACACTGATTCTCCTTTTCCAGCTCTACGGGGCTTGTGCCTTTCACTGCCCCCCGCCCAGGGCTGGAGAGAGAGCAGTTGTCCTAGAAACAGGGAGCCAGGCCAGACCCCAGACACCACCCGGGAGTAGAGGGGTTCCCTGGGAATGCTAAGAGTCCCCTCCTGGGTGGAGAGAAAGTAGAAGAGCTGCACCCCACAGACACACACAGTGTCAAGCCAGACACGTATGGGCAGGGCTGTCTTTTGGGAAGTCAGCCCAGGGAGGGGAGAAGGTCAGATTCTAACCTTTTGTTGGGAGGTTCAAACACGCCGCTGTCGCTGGCCAGCGAGTAATCAGACAGGCAGGTGGACATGTGGCATGGTCTCTGCTCCAGCCTCTGGGTGCTGTCTTCTCGAAGGGTCACTGCTGTAAGCAAGAGACATGGCAGGCTCAGGAAGTGACAGTGCAGGAGGCCAGGTCACAGCACAGACAAAAGCACAAAGCGGCAGAGACAGGCCAGCATGCGCACAGATGTGTGCTTAACTACACTCTGCTCGAGAACCTTCTGATAATGAAAACTGGAAGATACGGGCTTCCGGCTACTTCTTTAAAAGCTCTTTAAATGACCATAAATCTCCTTTCACCTCCTTAATGAGCACACAGGACAGAAGGTGGTGGGAAGGCCCTGGGCATGGTGGCACTCTGAGAGAGTGTCAGGGAGACAGATCACTCAGGCATGAAGGACAGCGAGTTCTCTGAGAGCTGGGAGGGTCAGTGTTTCCTCTTTGATGCTGCCTGGTAGCCTCCACGCTTCATACAAGAAATGTGGACTACACTGCTTTACAATTGGAAAACAGAATTTAAAAAAAAAAAATCATCCCTAACAAAACGTAGTGACTTTCAAGTCAGAGGATATACAGATGCAACCCAGACTCGGCCTTTGTCAATGTCTCCGTGGCCCTTTTTTCTCTCTGACTGCAGCATCCTCCTCAGCAGTCCTGGGGACACACTGGTTTCCAGAAGGTTCTCCTGGGATTAGACAGTCTTGTCACTGAGCATCTTTACTTTTGTCTCAGACCTACTTTAACCAAGAACCACTGACATTCTCCCCTTAACCATTTCATCAAGTCCTTCTACTCCTTCCCTCACAGCACCAAGTGCCCTCTGCTGACTGTGACAATGGACACAGGGGCCTCCACACTTTCAAGAGAGGTACATGTGGTTAGAACACAGGCTTAAACCATGAAGCCGCAACTGAACCTCACTCTGGCATCACGATGCCTCTTGTTAGTCACGCAGGTCCCTCTGGTCTCTCTACTTTTCTTCAGGCATCTAAGCTCTAGAAATTGAGATTTTAGATACCCGCGCATCCCTAAGTTGAGGGAATGTCTCAACAAAATTTCTCACAAAATTTCTCTCATTGTGATGAAGATGTACGAAGAGAGAAATGAAATGAAAGGCTTAATCCTCAGTGATCACAAGCTTAGTGCATTCCCTCAGTCCACCAATGACCAACTCTCTTTTCAACCAAATTATTCATTCACAGAACAATTAAACCCAAACACATTCAGTGGGGTGCAAAACAGATGGGGGTGTCTGTGGCTTGGTCTCACGATGTTAACTGCAGACAAAAGCTGACCTTCCAAAGGCGTGCAGCACCCATCTTAGGGGCCGCCAGCTCCGCCTCAGTCAGAGGCAAAAACTGACTCAGTCCCACGGTGGCTGGAGGTACCGACTCACACATCATAGATCACCAATCCCAAGTCCAGCTCTGCTCATCATCCCTGCCCCATGGAAGAAACCAAAGCCAAAAAAAAAAAAAAAAAAGAAACCAAAGCCCCCAGGGTCTGAACTACAGATGGAAGCCCTCAGGTTGCTGCATGGAACCCCAGAAAACACAACTGCTCACTACTTCCATTCCCAGTTCTATCACTTGGCCTTACACATCTTTAAGGAAGTAACACCATGCAACAATCCAGTCAAATTCCAGGCAACCCGGTAACGTGACTCTGACAAAATTTCTCTCATTGCGATGAAGATGGATGAAGAGAGAAAGGAAATGAAAGGCTTAATCCTCAGTGTTCACAAGCTTACTGCATTCATGGAACAACAGGATGCAGGAGTAGACAGAAGAAGGAAGTATGGTCATCTGTTGCCCTGGGTGAGAAAAAAGCACATGGCAGACCCCACACTACACACCCCAACTGTCTGCTCTCAGGCTTCAAGGCAACGATGGGACAGTGGGGAGCAGCCAATGAAGTAAGGAAGAAACAGTCTTCTTCACATTTATTTTTAAAGCCCCTGAACTTTTCATCATGAAACACAGACTGACAGACACTGAGACCTAAGGACAACAATACCATTTGACAAAAAGTAAGAAAGTGTAAGGAAAATCATACTGCGGGCAAAGCTGCCAGTTGACATACTAAAATAATGGAAGTATTAAAGTCTAGGGGGAAATGAAAGGAGGAAAGAAATACTCCAAGCTTTTAAGAAAGTTCTTACACGACTTTCACAGCCAGATGAATACCACTGAAACGACAATATAAGATAACTGTTGAGCTACTTTAAAGGACAGCTATGAGCTATGCCCTTCCTGACCACGCCTTGACCATCCTAAATACACTGATTCACTGAACAAAGATGTCACACAGCCTGACCAGCAAGGCAAAGGCAAGTCCAAGGTCACTTACAGTGAATGTTTCTGTTGCGCCGCATGAAAAAAGAGATAAAAAAGCAGAAAGTGAAAGCACTGTAGAAGTTAAGCCAACAATTTTAAACAAGATAAAGAATGTAATAAAAACATCAATAAACAGATGAATAAAGTAAAAATATTTATGGATTTATATTAGCAAATACCAGTGGGAATGAAAATAGGAATGGATTTCAAAATCATGACACATCTGACTTTTAAAATCTGGGGAAGATAAAACTGTAGTAAACATGTAAAAACTGCTGAAGATGACCATTTATTTTCCCCTTCCCCTGTCCCACCTTCAGTCTCCTCACACTGATTTAAAACACAATGGGTGACTGTGAACTTTGTATAACTAAAATTTTATCTTGCTCAAGGTTGCTTGAGTCAAACTTAAAACACATACTGTTATTAGACTGGAGACTGCAGGGAACCATAAATGAGGGGCGGGGTTAATATAATGAGTATTGAGATCCTCACCAACTTTATGAAGCTGTGATGACTCTAGGCTTGGGCACTCCCAAAGATCAAGAGAGGCCAGGAGTCATCCATTGTCCATGCCTCAAGCTGCTTACCCAACCCAGCCCTCATGGAGCACCCATCAGGACCCATTCATGGAGTCAAATACTTCTAGTTTGTAAGTGGTATTTGTAATTTGAGTGTGTGCTAAATTGCTTCAGTCATGTCTGGCTCTGTGTGACCCTATGGACTGTAGCCTGCCAGGCTCCTCTGTCCATGGGATTCTCCAGGCAAGAATACTGGAGTGGGTTGTCATGCCCTCCTCCAGGAGATCTTCCCGACCCCGGGATCGAACCCATGTCTCTAATCTCCTGCACTGGCAGGCGGGGTCTTTACCACTAGCTCCACCTGTGAAGTGCTTATAATTTAAGTAATTAATTTGTAATTTGAACAGTTCTACTCAGAGTGTCATATACGAGTACACCACCAGATGGCAGTATCTGACCATGCCAGAAGCAAAGCCCTCGGTCTAAAGAATTGTGAAGCATCATAACATCCATCACAAAGAGGAAAAGAAAAGGAAGTCAGGATGAGAAATTAAGTCGGCTCTTCTCTTTCCCACCCTATCTTTATCCTGGACCGAAAGGGATGTCTGGCCTTGTGTGGACTTTCTGCATACACAAACTGACACTCTTGTATCTCGACCTTTAAAGAAACGTTGGTATGGGTGTGTGGGTGTGTGTACTCAGTAGTGTCCAACTCTTTGGACACATGCAAACCCCATGGACTGCATTCCATCAGTCTCCTCTGTCCATGGAATTATCCAGTCAAGAATGCTGGAGGGAGTTGCCATTTCCTATTCCAGGGATCTTCCCAACCTAGGGATCACTGTGCCACCGGAAGTGGGCGGGGAACACAGAAAGTAAACTCAAGCAACAACAGACGCACAATTCAGTCCTTATTTTGTATTTTCTTTTTTGAATCACAGGAATAAACATGGCATACTGAACCTGTGATTATAATGAAGAACAAAGTGAATAAAGTTCCTCCGGACATGTGAATTATAAAAATGACATATATGGGGATATGAAAGGTGTGTTTGCAAACACAGAGGGGAAGACACTGAAATAAGAGATGCCAAAAAGCTCCACGACTGCCTAAGAATATACTAGATCTCTGGTTAAACACATAAATGTTACAAGAAACTAATATATATATATATATATATATATATATATATATATCAGTCCTGAATATTCATTGGGAGGACTGATGCTGAAGCTGAAGCTCCAGTACTTTGGCCACCTGATTTGAAGAACTGACTCATCTGTAAAGATCCTGAGGCTGGGAAATATTGAAGGTAGGAGAAGGAGACAACAGTGGATGAGATGGTTGGATGGCATCACCAACTCAATGGACATGAGTTTGAGCAGGCTCTGGGAGATGGTGATGGACAGGGAAGCCTGTTGTGCTGCAGTCTACAGGGTTGCAGAGTTGGACATGACTGAGCAGCTGAACTGAACTGAATAACCAGCACTGCTGTTGTTTAGTTGCTAAGTCGTGTCCAACTCTTTTGTGACCCCATAGACTGCAGTCTGTCAGGCTCCTCTGTCCATGAGATTTCCCAGGCAAGAATACTGGAATGGGTTGCTATTTCCTCTTCCAAGGGATCTTCCCGACCGAGGGATTGAACCCATGTCTCCTCCTTGGAAGGCAGATTGTTTACCGCTGAGCTATCAGGGAAGCCCAATAACCAACATGGTTATACATAAAGAACTGATGGGTAACAGAATGGTGGTGAGTGGAAGAGTTCACAAAGATCACCTCATTTAAGGGCAAGGAAGGTGAGACTTAGCCCCATTCAAAGATGCGCTTGAGGTTACACAGCTAATGAGTCAACAGGACAGGGAATAGGGGCTGGGTCTAAGCTGCTAGTTTGAAGCCATTTCCACTACCTTGGGTTTATACTCACGTTTTCTCTCTCTCCTTTGCTACTAAAACACGTAACAGTACAGAACCAGGGTTTCTCAGTCTTGTTACTACAGACACCTTGGCTGGATCATTCTTTGTAGTGGGGACCATGCTGTGGGCTGAAGGATGTTGAGCAGTGCCGCTGGTCTCCACCCACCAGATGACAGTAGTACCACCACCACCACCAGCCCCTCAGCTACAACAACTGAAAATGTCTTGAGACATAGCCAAGTACCTCTAGGGAGCAAAAACACCCCTGGTTGAGATCCACAGCGCTCTACAAATTATCTACTGTTTGCCTGAATGGAATGTCTGAAAACAGTTTGGCCGTGCAAATGGAAGTTAATCAAATGGGCGGAGGTTTTTTATCTTCTCCAAAAATGAAGTGGGTTCAAATCACTGGAGGTTGGCTCACAAAAGCACATGGGGTCAAGAGAGGGAGGACTGAAGCCCAGGTTCGGCTTTGTGCACCATCCATCAGCCAGAATACCCTCTGAAACAGCAGACTGGTTTTCCACGTGGGCTACATGTTGACAAGCTGAATTGACAGCAACTAGACAGATGAAATTCTCATGGCTACGTGTTTTTTGATCTGAACAGCATCAGAGAAATCGATTTGGTAGCAAGGACTGATGCTCACAGGTATGCCTTTTCACTTCCCCCATGATAGACAAGTACAAGAACAAAGGATAAAGAGTGAAGTTACAGGGCCAAAGGAAGATTCCTGGGGGGCTATAGGCGGACAGCCACCCCCGTGCTTTTCTGAGGCAGGCACGCACAGAAATGCTCCATCTGGGCACACTCCCTGGGAACTTCACTATGGCCCGAGTACTTCTTTATCAGGCTCCCAGTGTGGAGGAACAGGTAGTTCTTATCTTTATTTATAACAACTAACATTCTGAAAACTAGCAAAATACTGGGAAAGACTATGACAGTCTTTCCATGGAAACTTGTCAGTTTCCATGACATTTCAAGGACCAGGGACAAGACAAAAGCAAAAGCACGCAGGCAGAGTGGGCGTGTGGGCTTCTTCATCTGTCATCGAGGACCATCCATTGAGGGTCCTACTAAGCTGAGCACCCCTGAGGCCACAGCAGGGCAGCTGGCCTCCCTGCACATGGCTTCCTCAATGAGCTTGGATCCTCGCCTCCCAGCCCGGGGCACCCGTGGGACTCATCGGTAGATACCTGCAGCTGTGGGAGCAGTGGCCACTTGGGGTCCTCGCTCATGAGATCCTTCTCCGTCCCCGGGGCACCCATGCGGCGGCAGGGCCGCAGCGCCCGGCAGGTCTTCGTCTCCCAGGGCAGCAGCCTGAGCCCGCAGCCTGTCCAGGGCACCCAGGCCTGCCACCTCGAAGCCATCACTGAGCTGGGCCAGGGGCGAGTCTCGAGAGGCCGGGAGGAAGGGCGTGTCCAGGGGAGAGCTGGGAGGGGACAGCGAGGATAGGGAGGACCGCGAAGACAGGGAAGCCAGCGACTGTGGCGTGTCCAGGGAGCGCCTCGGCTTGTGCAGGCCCGGGGCTGCTGCGGTATCCGCCAGGCCCACATCCCGGCCCAGGGAGTCGAAGGGCACGAGGTCGAAGCGCAGGAGCGGGCCGCCCTCGGTGTCAGGCTTGTCGTACTGTGGGAGCCCGTAGATGTCGGTGAAACTGACGGAGCTCAGTGAGCCCCGGCTGGAAGCCAGAGAGCCCCGGCTGGAGGCCAGGGAGCCGCGGCTGCTCCCTGAGGACATGGTCAGGGTGCTGGCAGACAGGCTGAAAAGAGAAGAGCAGCCTGGAGCCCATGGCTGGAGCCCACTCGACCCCACCCAAGGCCAGCCTCTGGGAAGCTCCAGGAGCAAAACCCTGCCTCGTGCTCATCAACCTCACCTGTGAGCTGTTTAAGACACCCACTCTCCACCCTTGAGTTCGTGACTATTTCCTTTGTTTCTGTGCATGTCAGTAGAGAACACAGGTTAACATCCAGGACTCTTGCCCGAGTTTAAGTTCCAGCTCACACTCAAACTAGCTGAAGGTATTTTTTGGTCAAGGGCTTTTTGACCTTTCTGAGCCACCCACTTTCTTGGGTGGGGAGTGCTGTGATGAGAACAGTTCCCGCCTCAAGGCACTCTTAGGAGGGGAACTGAGAAAATAATACACAGAAAGCCCTTTACACCAATATAGTTAAGTACTTGAACTCCAGACCTATTACTGAGCATCCACATCTTAAAGATATTTGTGCCTTAAAGAAATAAAAATGTATGTGCGCATATATGTACATGAAAATATATGGTTTCTGATGCTGTGAGCTACAAAATCCTTGGGCAAATCTGAGTTATTCTGAAGTCCCACTTGGTGATCTCCTCCGTGTCCTTGGATCATATATGATACGAGCAGCTCCTCTTAAAAAATATCATGTATCCACTTTTCTGTCCTGTGTTTACAACCACTTCAGGTTCTTAGTTCTGGGAGAGAAAACCAAGCTAAAGGGCATTGTGAAGCTCATGACCACATCATTACAAGATGATAATCAAGCTACTCACCTTTGTAACTGGGACTGGAGATAGGACGTGAGGCGGGTGGCTTCTTCCAGCTGCATCAGGAGACAGTTTCTTTTTTCCTGAAGCAGAATCCTATAGGTATGAAAACAGTCCACTGGTGGATTTCAAAGATAGCAAGTATATTTCCTAACAAGAAATGCAACTATTAATTCCCCCGAACTGACTGAGGTTTGAATGACTAAATTCTAAAAAGCACATCCAGGTCATAAACACCAAGATAACAGAGATGTGTGTTGTGCTTGAAAATGTACCACCAGCCCCCTGAACAGCGCCTGATACACTGGGTGGGTAGGCAGATAGATAGATGGGTGAGTGGATGGATGGGCGGATGGATGGATGGATGAGTGGATAGATGGGTGGATAAAAGGATGGATAAATCAATGGGTGGGTAGCTGCATGGACTGATGGATACAGGGGTGGGAGGATGGCAGGCTGATAGATGGATGAGTGAACAGCAGTTTGGATGGACAACAGTAGATAAGAAGATGGGCATAAAGATGGGAGGATGGGTGTGAGTAGATGAACAGATAGATGGAGAGTAGACTAGAAGATGGATACAAATGCCCAACATGCCATAATCTACTGCAATTCCCTGGAACAAATCAGAGTCCCTCATTTTTAAGCCCTCTTCCAGGCAAAACCATATGAAATTCTAACATCCACAGAATTCAAAGATCAAGCCCAAAATAAAAAAGCCACTGCCCAAGTGTGGGAGGTAGTTTTCTACTTTTTCCTATGGGGTGGGTAAGGACAATGTCCTGAAAATACAGGGGCAGGGCACCCGGCACCTGCAGCGGGAGCAGGCAGGGTCTAAGTCATGGGTTCCCCGGTCTTCTTCCCTGCTCTATTCCCTTCTCGACCGTCTCCCACTTGTGAACAGGGACCAGGAGTCTTGGAGCCCTGAGCAGAGCTGGGACCCCTGGAGGACAGGCAGGTACATGCTCCTTCCACCTTCCACCAGGCAGTAGCTGCCGGAGGAATCAGTGACCATGTGCAGTCGTGCAATCTGGCTTTGCCAGCCGCTCCTCCGGCGCTACCTGCCCACCTTTCGGTGGCGCCCTGCATGGACGTGGCCCGGGCGCGCTGGATCTCCTCCTCCAGGCGCCGCCGCTCCTCCTCCAGTCTCATCACGTCCTCTGCCGGCCGCCTCTGCTGGATGATGAGCTGTAGCTCTTGAAGCAGGGCCTCCTTCTCCTTGACGAGCTGCAGCCGGTCCCTGTCAGCCTCAGCCAGGCCCGGCCACGACTCGCTCTCCAGCTGGGCCAGCTGCTGCTGGATGTTCGAGACTCTGCAGGAAAGGGACATGGGAAGATCCACGAACTTGATGAAACACACGTGTCTTCACACAGTCTCAGCACCGTCACGCAGATTCTAGAAACTCACGCTGACCAATAGCAGAATGACTGCACTGAGTCAACCTCACATGGCACAAATAAGGGATCTGGAGGTGAGGTGGAACGAACCTGATGTGGAAGCCCTTTGCATCATCTGCCTTGGCCTATGACATCTGGGATGACAGTAAGGATGTTTGTTGCAGGGCTTCCCAGGTGGCTCAGTGGTAAAGAATCACCTGCCATTACGGGAGACCGGGGTTTGATCCCTGGGTTGGGAAGATTCCCTGGAGAAGTGCATGGCAACCCGTTCCAGTATTTTTGCCTGAAGAGTCTCATGAACAGAGGAGCCTGGCGGGCTACAGTCCCTGGGGCCACAGAGCTGGACATGACTGAAGCAACTGAGCACACACGGATGTTTGTTTCAAAGAAGACCCCGATTCACCCACATGCCTGGTGTTGCTTCCTATATGTGCTGTTTTGGAACGAGACAGAGCCGGCTCATTTCTCTCCACACCCCCTCCCTTATCAGTAGCTGAACACCGTGCTAGACGCATGAGAGATGCTTCCAGCCGCCTGCCTTCTCTGTGCGCCTAGCTGCAGAGCCCACCTTGAGAAAACCCAGAAGAGAATCACAGCCCTCATGGGATCCTCAAGAGTGCCGGAGGCCTTGACCATGAAGGATATTCAAAATGCCTGGCAGAGAGCAGGTACTCAACCAAAGCTAAACACGTGAAATGGAGAATGAACACACCAGCAAGTATATGAAAGAATGGGAGTCAAGTCGCAGTGAGCCTGGATGTGATGCAGGGTACCCCTTAAGCTGCAGAAATACAGCTCTTGTCACCCCCACCCTGTGCACCCAAATGGCCCGCGGGCCCACTGGGCAGACAGACTAGTGTCCTGAAGTTGTGCTGAAGGCAGAGGAAGTGAAAGAGACATGGCCCGTGTTTTTAGAGATCCCTAAAAGCAGGAGCATGATATTTTAAGCCCTTTATGTTTATATGTGGCTCAAGATGGCGGTGGCTTCTGGGCAGAGAGAAGGATTTGCAGACCTGACCAGAAGCCAGCCGTGTGCCAGACAGAGGTTGGCACATGGGCCCAAAACTAAATCCAATGACTTCTCTGAGGTCACAGAGAGCTGTGAGGGTAGCGAAGTGGCAGGTGCACTCAGTCCTCTAGCCTCAAGACAGTGGTTCTCAAAGTGGGGTCCCTGAGTCAGCCTCAGTATCACCTGGGAGCTCGTTACAAATGCAAACTTCAGGTACCACCCCAGATCTGCTGAACACCATGCTCTGCAGATGGAGTGGGGCAACCCAGGTTTTGACGAGCCCTCCTAGGTGCTTCTTGCCAAATGTGACACCCACTGCTTTTCAGGCACCCCAGCCTGGTCTGGAGAATGCGAACTGTCCTTGAAGCTTAGGGCTTCCATCAGGCAGGGATAGGATGATCCTCTCTAAAATGAGAAAGGCACGAGTACTTCTGAGACCGTCCCATTTGGTGCTCAGGACACATATCATGAATCGAAGCTGGTGTCCTCGCTGGGTCCAAACTTCAGAATCCGTCTCAACACTGTGCTTCCTCGCAGATACTGACAGTCAACTGGCATTGGCCCATGTGTTAAGGGCTGTGGGATATCCCTGTACCAGTCTGAGCTGCTCCTGAACTAGACATGAGCATGAGATTAGTCAATCTGACAAAAGGATTGGCCAAGGCGCCTTCTTCAAGGGAAGAAGCTGAAGCTCCAACACTTTGGCCACCTGATGAGAAAAGCCAACTCATTGGAAAAGACCCTGATGCTGGGAAAGATTGAGGGCAGGAGGAGAAGGGGACCACAGACAGAGGGTGAGATAGTTGGATGGGGTCATTGATTCCATGGATGTGAGTTTGAACAAGCTCCAGGAGATGGTGAAGGACAGGGAAGCCTGGCGTGCTACAGTCCATGGGGTCACAAAGAGTCAGACATGGCTGAGCGACTGAACAACAACAACAACCTTCTTCAAGCACCAAACCAATTAGAAAATCCACAGTCATGAAAAGAAAAGCGTATACAAGTCATAGTTTAAATGTGCGCGTTCTACTCAAGCTCAATTCCCCAAGAAGGTAAAGAAAATAGCTGAATGTCAGTAGCTTTATTAGGCAAATTCTTTTCTAACATAAGACCAATTTCCTGCAAATGTGTTGGAAAATGGTGCCAAACCATGTCACTGAAAAAACTAATGACAGATGCAGCTCAACAGGGTTAGGAATCCAACTGAGCTTAAGCATCTACCTCTCTCTAATTAGTGTAATTAAAATTTATGGCAGTCATATAACTGAAGCCCAAGGAAGCACTCCAAGCAGACCCATAAATTAGCACCAAATCAGACATTAGACCCAGCAAAATTTTTGGAACATTCTACTGTAGATCAAGCCAAGTCAAAGGTAAGGAATAAATATAGAAGAGATGTACAAAGAGCAAATCCATTGGGTCCTCGTAATTTTTCATTTCAATGTATACAGGAAAGCCTATTTGAGCCCAAGTAAAGTTAGCAGTGTTACCTGGTCATATATAATAATAATTCTCATACTACAAGCGCACATATTTTTAAAAGCACTCCTTTTGAGTTTTCTGAAGTTAACATGTGAGGAGATCAAGATTCCATTTGCATTGGCCAGCTCCAGGTCAGCCACCACTGCACGGGGATTCAAGTTGCTGAGGGTGGGTGGAGATCCAATCCTAGATAATCCTGCTTTTTCCAGGAAAATCTCAAGTGACTCAGTCGTGTCCAACTCTTTGAGGCCCCATGGACGGTAGCCCACCAGACTCCTCTGTCCATGGGATTCTCCAGGCAAGAATACTGGAGTGGGTTGCCATTTCCTTCTCCAGGGGATCTTCCCAACACAGGGATAGAATCCATGTCTCCTGCATTACAGGCAGATTCTTTACCATCTGAGCCACCAGGGAAGCCCCCAAGTAATATCCACTATCAGAACAAAGAATAAAGAAAATACTGTAATACAAGAGGAAAGAGAAGCAAAGGGCAGATTTCCAAAGGTCTGCCCACTGTGAGCATAAAAGAAACAGTACAGTGACCAGGATTAAACAGTGTACTGTAACTTTCCAGAGCTCAAAAGAAAAAGCTGTATGCACATATGGTGAGGGGTGACTCCTGCAGCAGAAACAATTTGGGTGAAGCTGACTTAATGTAACCCACCTGGAAAGGTTGTTTGGGCTGTTCTGAGCACTAGATGAGCACACTGTGCTTAAGAACAAGGTTTATTGCTTTTTTTAAAAAAAGTAACTGAATTTCATAGCACTGCAAATCACTGCAGAGCTCCCTATGAATCTAGAGGAATACTGGCATATATTGTGTGTGTTAGTCGCTCAGTCATGTTTGACTCTTTGCAACCCCATGGGCTGTAGCCCACCAGGCTCCTCTGTCCATGGAACTCTCCAGGCAAGAACACTGGAGTGGGTTGCCCTTCCCTTCTCCAGGGGATAGTCCCGAACCAGGAATCAAACCCAGGTTTCCTGCATTGCAGGCAGATTCTTTACTGTCTGAGCCACAAGGGAAGCTGACTGGAATAGACTAGAAAGTGTAATTTCTTTCTCTAGATCCATAATCTGGAGTTAGACATTTGGGGGTCTGCTCTTAGCCAGGCTGAGAGAAGCATGTGTCTGTCTGTGTGTACCGGGAACCAAGAATGCTAGAATTCTTTCTTGCACAAGTGGTGTCTTGAACGTTTGCCACAGAAGAGGCATGATGGCTTTACCTTTAAAACAATAAGCCTTGTGTACCATGCTGCTGGTCCAGAAAAGAGCATCTGCAAGGCGGACCCTTCCTGTGTTAGGATTATTGGATCCAAGAGACCTTCTACCTCAGGCTAAATAACAAATGTACAGTTCTGATGTCCCTTCTATATCCACACCCAGTAGCTGATATGCAGTGCGAAATTGGAACCCCACTCTTGCAAACACCATCATTCCAATTCCAGAAAATAAAGGGAAAACCATTTCCAGAAAGGCTATTTCCTACCATATTCTCTCAGTGAAATGAAACATAAGGAAACAAAGTGAGGTCACAATTAAAATTTGCAAAAAAAGAAACTTTTCCAAGTTCCCCCCCCCCTTTTTTTTTGGCTGCACCATGTGGCTTGTGGGATCTTAATTCCCCAATCAGGGATTGAACACGGGACCATGGCAGTGAGAGCACATAACCCTAACTACTGGACTGCTAGGGAACTGCCCAAGTTCATTTTCAAAGAGAATCAAGATCAACTTGAAACTGGCGAGTGTTTGTTTTTTCCCTGAGAGTCAGCTGAATTTACTGATTTTTATTTTTGATAGGTAACCCCTTTTATAGCCTATATATATCCTCTCATAAATGTCTTTTAAAGGCTTTAAGACACACATCCCTGTGCACAGAATAGTCAAGAAATGAAAGCAAGTTCTCAGTCAAGCACTCCAGTCTCATGTTTATCATGTGATTTCTAAATTTCACCCCTTAAACAGGCCTAATGTAGACAGAAGTCAAATATGAATCATTTTCCCTTACTATTTTTGCCCAAACACCTTTTCTGTTACAACCTGGGCACCATTAAACCATGAATGGAAACCTGCATTTATGTGGCAGAAACTGCTCGGACCCTTACGATTCATGCGGAAATCTTAAATATGACTTGCATTTTGCAAAGAAGAAAATGTGCTTTTAATATTGCATAGTTTACATATTCAGAGTAATCCCCAGTTCTTTGAATTTATATCTCAACTCTGGGATCTATGATACAATTTTGCATGTTCCTAAAATACTGCCACTTTCTGGAACAGAAATGGAACTCCAGGCCAGCCACAACCCTGACTCAGGGTGAGGGGACATGACGGACCCAATGCCACGTTCTAGGACATGGTGCCAGGTTAGAGTCTCGTGCCTTCAGATGTCAATTACAGCTGTAAACTTGATGCTTTTTATGTTTTCTCTCTTTAGTTTTTTTTCTGCAAATATCTATTTAAATGGAAATCAAAAGTCCACCACAGTCTCATCTGAGATCTGAGTCGTATGGACAGTGAAATTACTTTACCTCAATGAACTAAATCTTGGTCAACTAGTGTCTATTCAGCTCAAGTCTTTACACTGGAAACTCATGGAGTCTGACTCTAGACCATGTGGCATAAGAAGGGCCTACGTTCCCTGGTGGGCTTGTGGTTGGGAATCTGCCTGCTAAGGCAGGGGTCACGAGTTTCATCCCTGGTCCAGGAAGGTCACACGTGCTGTGGAGCAACTAAGGCTGTGTGCTACAACTACTGAGCCTGTGTACCTAGAGCCTGTGCTCTGCAACAGGAGAAGCTACCAGGAGAAGCCCATGCATCTCAGCAAAGAGTAGCCCCCGCTCACCACAACTAGAGAGAAAGTCCATGCAGTAGCAAAGACCCAGCTCAGCCAAAAATAAATAATCTTTTAAAAATTTATTAAAAAAAAAAAAAAGATGGGCCTACAAATACCCCAACACCCCTCCCTGCCCTCACATCTTGTCCCCTCTGAACAAACAGAGCTTCAGAATGACTTCCTTAAATGGAAAGCAGATGGTCTCCAGGTTTCTTTCTCTTGGCCTGTTTCCTTTGTCTCTCACGGCTGTGCCCCACTCCCAAACCCAGATACACCGTCACTGGAGAACTGAAGGGAAAATCCAAGGGACTGATCGAATTCAGCTGGAATCTTAACGCTCCATCAGCGACGGCACAGGACCCGTCCTGGCAACAAACACTGAGACGCGGAGACACAGGCCAGGCCAAATGTTTTGTTCCTATCAGGACAGCAAGTGTTTCTATGGAAACAGCTACAGTTTGTGCACAGTTCTGGAACAAGCACTCTTAGGTTAAAAATAAGGAGACATCTGCGTCATCAGGATTGCTTCAAGAAGACTTGTTCCTCCAAACTGGCTTTGAAAATTTCTTTCAAGTTTTTAACCAATAGTGTGAAAATACTCCTATCATAAGGTCTGCCTTGGGAACCAAAGTGATGTTCCTGAAGGAAAAGGAAGAAACAGTTGTTGGAATATATTTTACATGACCTAGAGGGCTTCCCAAGTGGTAAAGAATCCACCTGCCAATGCAGGAAACACAAGAGACAAAGAATCGATCCCTGGGCCGGAAAGATTCCCTTGAAGGAGGAAATGGCAACCCATTCCAGTATCCTTGCCTGGAGAATCCCATGGACAGAAGAGCCTGGTGGGCTACAGTCCATGGGTTGCAAAGAGTTGGACACGACTGAGTGACTGGGCACACATGACCCAGAGTTGAAAACAAAACTAGTCACCATGACAGTGGTGGTCTGGTCTAGAGAATTCTCTAGAAATCATGCCATCATTTGGAATTATGAGTTCCACTTCTATAAACTTCCTTTAAATCTGAAGAGACATGAAATCCCTCATTGTTCAGAACATTTATTGTCTTTTGATGATTTCCCAGCTCTGAGAAAGAATCTCGAATCTAGATATACAAGGAAATACATCAAGGCATCAGCTTTTCCTCATTTAGAAGCGGCAAAGCCCAGGAAATTTTACAGAGGGGAAGGAAGCTAATCTTCGTGGGGTGCAGCCTGGCAACAAGAGGAATGCCTCAAGGATGTTTTCAAGCAGGTGAAGCTCCAATGAAAGCACCAAACTAACTATCAAATATCAAGATCCACAGCCTAAGTGATCCTTGACCATAAAGCAAGCCTCAGAGAACTCTCTCTGGGGTTGTTCTGCCCTGCCCCCTAAAAAACTTGCAATTATACAACTCTGCCCTGATCCCTGAGCCCCCTTGATTGAGAAAGCTTTCCTCAACACATGGGCAGCGGGAATTCCAACATCCCTCAGGGCTCAGCTCCAAAGCTGTTTTTTCCAACACCCAAGAGGAGGATTCATGACGGGGTGGTCCATGACCACAAGCCCTTCTGAATGACCACGAAAGCCCAGGAACCACAAACTGAGCTGGGAGCAATGATGTGTCATGTGAACACAATTTCTGAAATGAACAGACCATGACCTGCCCTCATGAGATCCTGAAGGGCATGTGTGTCTAAAGGCCTTTTCTTCTTGTAAATCCAGGGGAATTAGCCCAAGGCTCATACCAGGATGAGGGTTTTGGGGGCAGGAGCCAGGAGCAGAGCAGCTGACCTGGCGCTGACCTGGCGCTGACCTGGGTCCAAGAATTCCTTCCACCTGCCTGTTCATAGGGGTGAAGGTCAAAGAGCATGTGTGATCTAAGGGGACCTCTGTTTACTCTTTCAGTAAATATTCACCAAACACTTAGTTTCTGGAATTATAGTCATGAGCTAACTGGATAAAAATTTCTGCCCTCATGAGGCTTCCATTCTTGCAGGGAAAAACAAACAGTAGAAAAAGCAAACACATAAAATATGGGCTCCCCAGGTGGTGCTAGTGGTAAAGAACCCGCCTGCCAATGCAGAAGACACAAGAGATGCAGATTCGATCCCTGGGTTGGGAAGATCCTGGGGAGGAGGGCATGGCAACCCACTCCAGTATTCTTGCCTGGAAAATCCCATGAACAGAGGAACCTGGCGGGCTGCAGCCCATGGGATCCCAAAGAGTTGGACATGACGGAAGAGACTTAACAGGCACACGCATAAAGTATAGAGCAGGTTAGCTGGTTACATTTGCTGGGACAATCAGGGTAATGGGGTGGTAGATGGGAGTGATCCTTTACTCAGAATGATGAGAAATGTGTCTCTGATAGTGAGCAGAAGGAGAGCAGAGGCCACATGACCCTTTGAGGCCAAGCATCCCACTGCAGGCAGAGGAAACAGCAGGGGCCAAGGGTACTGTGTTACTTGCCTTGCATTTCTGTAACAAATGATCACAAACTTGGGAGGCTTACAACAACACATATCATTACCTTACAGTCCCATCCAAGTACTAACCAGGCCCAACTCTGCTTAGCTTCCAAGATCAGATGAGATCGGGCACATCTGGGGCGGTATGGCTGTAGACCTTACAATTCCAGATGACAGAAGTCAACAATGAGTGACAGGACTGTGATTCTTCTGGGGGCTCAACGGAAGAATATATTTTACAGCGGTTTCTAGGGGCTGCTCACTTTCCTTGGCTCACGGGCCTGCATCACTCTGATCTCGGCATCCATCCTCACATCTCCTTCTCTGCTTCTCCCTCTTCTAAGGACCCTTGGGATTACATTGAGCCTATCGAGGTAATCCCTGGTGACTCAGATGGTAAAGAATCTGCCTGTGATGTGGAGACCCGGGTCCAAACCTGGGGTCGGGAAGATCCCCTGAAGAAGGATATGGCAACCCACTCCAGTATTCTTGCCTGGATAATCCCATGGACAGAGAAGCCCGGTGAGCTACAGTCCATGGGGTCACAAAGAGATGGACACAACTGAGTGACTAAATGGCTACCATCAAGGTGATCTAGCATCATCTCCCCACCCCCAGATCTCTAACTTGAGGCCATCTGCAAAGCTCCTTCCGCCAAGGAAGGTAACAGAGTCATGGGTTCTAGGGATTAGGATATGGACATCTCAGGGGCCATTACTGTGCCAACCTCCAGCACTAAACCAGGAGTGTGCCTGACAGGTGTTAGGCCCAATGTGTGTGAGGAACACTGAGGGAGCCAGCATGGCTGGAACAGGCTAATGCCTTGAGTCAGTGGAAGACTTGTCCTTGGGTCTTGCCACACACAGTAGGGATTTCAGAGCAAGATAAGAAGCCGAAGAGTCAGATTTTTTGATGGCAGCAAGAAACTCTGGGCCATCTGAGTCTTTGCTGGGGGGACTGTCCTGGATATTGTGGGGTGTTGAGCAATATCCTTGGGGTCCCACATGGGATGCCAGAAGTGCCCTCTCTCCAGTCACGAGAACCAAAAACATCCCCTGGGGGGCCACCCCCATCCCTTAGGGGCTGATGGAATCTAACATGTTGTGAAAGGAGTGCTTGTCTGCAAAAACAATTCAGACCCGGCAATTTAAATAACTGAAAGTATGCTGATCTGCACCATCAGGACACCATTCCCTGCAACCTTCACCAGGGAAGGACGTGACAACTCACAGAATGTGTTTGTCCACGACTCCAAAAAAATGTACAAAAAATGATGGTATTTAACCAGGATGAGGAGACATAGAAATCAGGGCTCTCCGTTGCTACTGATGGCAGGGTAAAGCATATAGGTCATTTTGGAAGACAATTAGGTGGGACCGATCAGAACTTCCGACATAAAGGTCTTTAGACCCATATGTTTCCTTGCTAAGTATCTGTCCAAGGAAACAGGTATTCCTGCAAGGCTGGGGCCTATACATAGATGTGCACTATTTGTGAAAATAAAAAAAAACTGGAATCATCGAGATGTCCATTCAGAGAGGATGGTTGTAATCATTAGAAAAGCTATGCATCATATACTAGATTTAACTACATTGAGCTTCATTTACTTAAATGTTTACATAAAACCTGGAAGGTTTCACACCAAATCATTAATGGTGGGAGGTAGGATTAGAGAGGAAGTTAAGATGGGAGGTCTCTATTGATTGCATCTTTGACAAAAGCAATGTATTCATGTATTATTTATGTAATAAAAACAAGCAGGAAAACACACAGGTATATATATGCTAAATCGTGTCTGACTCTGTGACCCCATGGACTGTAGCCCGCCAGGCTCCTCTGTCCATGAGATTCTACAGGCAAGAATCCTGGAGTGAGTTGCCATGCCCTCCTACAGGGGATCTTCCCAACCCAGGGATCAAACCCAGGTCTCCTGCACTGCAAGCAGATTCTTTACTGTCTGAGTCACCAGGGAAGCCCTATATATACACACAAATAAATGCAAGCATACATATGTTACATGTGTACATAGACATACAAGCAGATTTGTACATGCTTCTGAACCCTGTGTGTCTATACATATAGGCAGTGTGCGTGCATGCAGGCGCACACCCTGCAGGTACTCTCTGGGGTTATCTCCACCCCCAGGCAGACTCACTGAGGTCCTCACAATGTCTGCTAGCTGTGGGGGAGTTTATATGTCCTTATGGCCTCACATAAACCATGCCACGTCTGTGAACAGGGCAGGTGCTAGTCAGAAGTACAGTCTCCCAGACCCCCACCCAACCCCTGGCCGCTTCTCTGCCAATGGCTGCCGGGTGTGGAGGAAGCTGCTGGGGTTGCCCATATGGAAATGATGCAGATGTGGACCTGCTGAGACAGCACAATCCTCTAGCAATAGTGACATGGGGGCCGGAGTGTTCTCTGGTCTCTCCCCACTTGATACCATTGGTGCCTCCCCTAGAGCTATGACAACTACTGACATCTGTAAATGTAGCCAGAAGCCGACTGGGGGTGGGGGGAGTCCCACCATTGCATCCCTCCCTCACTCCCTGTTCCAGTGGGAACCACTATTCTAGTGGGAAAGAACAACTGTGAGCCAACCTGACATGTCCTTACAATGAATCTCAGATCTCTAAATGTGTGCAAGGCAGCTTAGAAAGGCACTTTGGAGAAGCCCCTACTTTCCTACAAAGGTCGATGCACTGGGGATAGGACCCTCCTCTGCAACTGCAGTGCCTTTCCTAACAAGGTTCTGGTGACCCTGAGATACTCCTCCCCTTTAAAAGATACTGATGAAGTACAGTGTCCTCCCCTGAAGAATGCTCTTAAATCCTGGACTTTCCGCCCAAATGTTATTATCTCGATATTTAAAAGATTACTCACTCTGTATCAACCTCATCTTTAGAAAACCAAAATATCCCTTGCAATGGCTGGTAAATGTCACAGCCAAACAGTAACAATTACGTTAAGTACAGCACCCAACAAGTTTCTGTGGTTTAATACAATGCAGCGAATTCCAACACCCACACAGTGCAGCAGAAACATGCAAGGAGCAGAGGACTATTGAGACAATATTCTCAATATTGAGACAATAGCGTCAGACAAACGCCACCAGCAAGCTCCAGAGAGTGGATGCCTGAGGCCAGGGAAGTGGTCCACGGGGAAGTGCAGTGCCCCCTTTGAGGATATCACTGCATCCTGCAGAGCAAGAGCCAGAAGGATCGGGCAGAGGGGCTCAGAGCAGAGGCTGGGTCATCTCCAGCCGGCCCTCCAGCAGGGAGTCAGATGATCTGCTTTGGATGCTATTTTTACATTTGCTAAAAAGGCCATGAAGCGGATTTCCAGACATCCCTGAATGATACAGTATACTGACCAAACCCAACTATTTAGCTTCCAGAATGGACGCCCTCGACCTGCTTGGCATTCGCTCCTCTTCCTCTACTCCCCGCACAGCAGTTCATATGTGACTAAAGAAACTTCTTGAAAAAGACAGGCACCATGGCTTTCTGAAGCCCAGATTTTGGAATAGCTTGAATTTAAGACTCTTTTCAGAAGGCACAAGAGAGATTGATTCACTAAGCCCATGCACCGTAACTACTGAATCCATGTGCCACAACTAGAGAGAAGCCTGTGCACCGCCACTAAGACCCAACACAGCCCAATAAAATAAATTTAAAGAAAACACTGCCTGCGAGGGTAACAGCCCACCTGGTGGTGCTGCCCATGCATCCTGGCTGAGACCGGGAGGGAGGGACAGAGAGGAGGGAGAGATACATTTTGAAACACACAAACAAGGTCAAGTCTCAATTCGCAGAAGGCAGGTAACCTACAACACAGGTTAACAGACACGATTGTGTTTCAGTTCTCTGTCAGAATGACATAGATTAGGTACTGCTGTCACTCATGGACCTAATCCTTATTAAACTGTCTTTGAACCAAGATACATGGCTCTTGTTGTTAATCTATAAAATGAGACACCACATATATTAAAAAAAAAAAACAGTTATGCTTAAGCTGTTCTGAGGGACTGATGCTCAGTTAGAAGGCAGGGAAGGAGGGAGTTCTGAATTCCCTGAGAGGATAAAGAGAGCCCGAGAAGTCTCTATTTTTATTATATCCCATCTTTATAACTGTTTGCAATATTGAGAAGTTCCCATTTTAAATGCATGTGAAATTCTGTCACATGCGTTCCGAAGCTACATGTAAACTGAAGAGTCTCAATTTTATACTCTGTCAGACATTGCTTTCTGGTAAGACGTGGATAAATCACACATTGAAACTCCATAAAACCTCTTCCCACAGGAGAAAGGAAATAAGGAGAAGGCAAGGTTTGAAAAAGGAGCTTCTTACCTCTTTCTGGCTTCCTCATACTGCCAGTTAAGCCTGACTCGATCCACAAGCCTTGTTTTATCATCAAAGATGAACTTTTCGGAACAGAAGGAACATAAACAAGGGGGAAGACATGTTAAAAACCCATTTTCAAAAGAGAAAACTCACTTAAACTTCCAGCACCAGTGAATAATATTTTAATTCACCTTCTAATTTCCATTTTTCAAAGGTCTGGAAGGAAACACACCAATAACAGCTGCCATCTCTGGTCATCGGGAGTTGGGAATGTGACTGGTAAAACTTTGGTTGTTCCAACACTGGCGGATTTTTTTTTTTTTAATAGTGGAAGTACACTTGTCTATTTTGTAATTCCCACAGCAAATTAAGTTTGAAAAGAAATAGAGAATTGCTCAAAGTTGATATAAACACACAAAAAAATTCATCCCAACTTGTGTAGTACATGCATGCTGTGATGAAGCAAGCTGCCGTTCTGGAGAGGTTCATACAGTAAGGAATAGAAGCTCTCAGTCCAATAATCAGTGAGGAACTGAATCCTGCCAACAATCATATAAGCCTGGAAGTAAACCCTTCCCAATCAAGCTTTCTGATGAGACTGCAACTCTAGCTAATACCTTGATTACAGTTTCCTGAGAGCCCCTGAAGCAGAAGATGAAGCACAGTTTCCTGATCCACAGTACAAGTGTGAGATAATAAATGTGTGCTGTTTTCAAATGCTAGGTTTCAGAGATGTTTTGTTATGCAGCAATAGCTAACTAATATAGTTAAAGCCTTTTGATATATTTTTCAATAACAAGATGTAGTAGAAAGCACAGGGGTTTAGGGATCAGAGTTGCTGATTCAAACCCAGATCTGCCTCTCCCTGGCTACATAACCTTAGGTAACCTGGTACCTGGACCCTCTCAGCTGACAAAAGAAGATGGAAACAGCTACTTAAATCAAAGTAACAGTCATGAAGCTGCCAACTCAGGGCCAGCCCCAGTAAACTCATAAATAATGACAATTTACTGCTAAAGTTATTCTAATTCTAACCTTATGTTAAACAGCAATGAGTTATTCATGGAATTCAATACATATTGTACTTCTTTCCTTTTCTCATGCCAAAATCTTTAGGCAAAAATGCCAGAGAGTTTTGACTTACAGATTCTTCTCTGTCTTAAACCTGGTCAAAAAATGTCCAAGTGTAGTTTTGAGAACAGTGAGGGGGAACATTGCACACAGGCAGTTCAGGACATCCAGGACACAGAGGCATTCCTTCCTATATGATATTCCCCTCAAAGAGGCACTATTTGTTGACATTTTAAAATATAGTTAATTATTTAAAACTCACAGTTTTTTAGTCAATGGTTTTCCCTTCTTTTTATTTATTTACTTTTAGGAGGGCATTGTGCATTTCACTGATATTTCAACTTTACTTAGTGAGCCCTAAGAATCCATACAAATTGGTTTTCCATTTGTAACAAATGAATATAAAACTTCACTCAATGACAGTACAACAGTAGTGTCTTTAAGTATTCACTGCCCTGCTTCACATGATGGCAGCCAATTCTGCTTTGATGGCTAACTCAAGGCTTCACTAATTATCAAAAGGGGCATTATGAAATTCTTCCAAGTCCCAAACAAAATTAATTTCAATTTAATTTTCTGACATTCTCTTAGAAGAATAAGAAATAGCATCAAAATATAACCCAAGGGTAACACAGCCACAAAGCTGATGAAAATCACTGGTCTAAGCCAGAGCTCAGAGAACTACGGCCCAAAGGATGAATGTTGCCCACCACCTCTTAGTTTTACTGGAACAAGCCCCACCCACCCATTCACAGGTGACTATGGCAGAGACTGCATAGCCAGCAAAGCCTAAAACACTTATTATCTGGACCTTGGCAGAAAAAGTTAGCTGATCCATGCTCTAAAGAGTCCTACACCTGTCAAAAAACAGCTAAACTCCTGTATCCTGCATTGAACCTGGACTGGCGATTCATTTCTTATATGATATTATACATGTTTCAATGCCATTCTCCCAAATCATCCCACCTTCTCCCTCTCCCACAGGATGCTTGGGGCTGGTGCACTGGGACGACCGAGGGATGGTATGGGGAGAGAGGTGGGAGGGGGGTTCTGGATGGGGAACACATGTACACCTGTGGCGGATTCATGTTGATGTACGGCAAAACCAATACAATATTGTAAGGTAATTAGCCTCCAATTAAAATAAATATTTAAATTAAAAAAAAACAGCTAAACTCAACTTTCAAAAGGATTCTGCCTTTTTAAAAAATCTAATTTATGAAGAGAGAGGTAATAAGCCATTCAATTGCCTCTCAGGCCCTTCTGAACCTTCAAGATGCCTGGATATTAAAAAAAAAAAAACCATATTCTTTCTTCAAACTTAATGGCACAAAAGCCAAAACCCTTTTGAAGGGAAAGTGGAAAATTTAAACAAATGGGTGATGGCCACATGAAAGCAGCCCTTTTGTTGTCTCTCTGGATATACTTGGTTCTCCGCCCCCGCCCCCCCACTGCCTGGTGAGCATACCTCGCCTATGATGTCAGTCTGAGAGCCAGCATCACAAAACTGGTGAGATAAAGACTCGCCCAGTGCGCCTGCGCCGGGAGGGAACTCCTGCAGAGGGTCGGTAAGAGAACAGCTATTCCTGAAGCCATCAGTCAGCTTGGCCAGGCTCTAGAACAGAAGGGAACAAGCAACTTGAATAGCCATGGCGATGCATCTCTTCCCTTTCCAAGCAGTCATTTCCTTCCCATTCCAGGTCGGCAGCCTCATTCCTGGAGAGCAGGCCCACCCCAACCCCATTCTCATGAGATTCCAAAGAAATGTTGATCAGCACGTGCACCTTTCATGAAACTCATAGTGATTTAAGTCAGATGGCAACTGAGTCCTCCTGGCAGCAAGGGAATAATACAGAGAACAAACGAGGGACCATTTTTACTGTTTTTTTTTTTAAACCTCTGTGTTTCCTAAAGAAAAAATAAGCCTTCCCTCCAAAAAAGCCAAAAACATAGGGAGTAGAAAGGCAGCTGACAGGGGCTAGAGGGCTCGGGGCAATGAAGAGATGCTGGTCAAAGGGTCCAAAGTCCCATGCGTTAAGAGCAATGTGCATACGTGTGTGCTCAGTTGCATCTCTTTGTAATCCCACGGACTGTAGCCCACCAGGCTCCTCTGTTCATGGATTTCCCAGGCGAGAACACTGGAGTGGGTTGCCATGCCCTCCTCCAGGGAATCTTCCTGACCCAGGGATTGAACTCACGTCTCCTGCACTGGCAGGTGGATTCTTTACCGTCTGAGCCACCAGGAAAGCAGGAGGAATAAGTCCCAGATCTCAGGTCCACAGCACAGTGAGAATAGCTAGCAATACTGGAGTGAAGGTCTGAAAGTTGCTAAGAGTAGATCTTAGAAGTCCTCAGCACAGAAAAATCAACGTACCCATGTGAGGTGACAGGTGTGAACTCATTTTACGGTGGTAATCATTTCACAATAGTTGTGTCTATCAAACCAGCACGTACACCTTAAATTTATAAAATTTTATTTGTCAACTGTACCTCAATAGAGCAAAGGGGAAGGGAGATAGCATTCCTATCTGAAATGTTCCTTCAATAAATAATTCCATCAGAAAGGAATGCTACCTGGAGATTTTCAAAACCACACAGAAGGTGAAAACAACTCCTAGACTATGCTCACATATTCTTATAAGCAAATTTTTTTCAGTCATAATTCTACAGGGCCAAAGTCATCTTATATGGATGTCAGTAGGCCAAATATTAGAGTAAGTATAAATTCTGGTACCTGGAACCCCTTCGGGTGAAAGTTCAAGAGAAACCAGATGTTTTAAGATTTTTAAAAGACTGCAGACACGAGATGCCCAGGTGCAGTAGACCCCAGGCAGGTGCCTCTGGATCTAGACAAAGGTGTCTTGGGATGGGCCAAGATGAAACAACTTATTTGATTTTACTAGATGAAGACACTGCTTGTGTGTCTCCCTGGAGTGTCTCAGAGAAGATGCTGCAGTCTGAGATATCTTCCAGAAATTCTATCTCCAGCCTCCATGGTGGGGAACCCACTCGAGGCAGCCGGGTGTCATTTACTTCTCATGACCTGGAAATACAGGGCATCTGAAAATACAGATTTCTGTATCCTACCCCCAGAGAGTCTAATCTAGGAGATCTGGGGTATGGCCTGGTAATCTGCAATTGAACAAGCACCCTGGGGACACTCCAGCCTCACATCCTTGACATTAGGAAGCACCGCCATGCAAGGCGGTCATGTGCGCACCTGTTGCACTTGGCCTAAGGAGGTGAGCTTTGCTCCCATGTCCTTGTGTGTTTTACATGCTGCAGAATTGAGACCAACGCCTACTAGTGCCAGGTGCCGACTCAGTGAACTGAGCTGGAAAGAAAAGCCACGACGGAGAGCATCAAATGCATTCCGGCATGGAGCAAGAGCCCGGCATGCGTCCCTTGGCAAAAACTCAGTTTTTCTAAAAATAACAGAAGCTACGGGAGTTCAAGTGGCAAAAAAATAAACCAGTATAAAGTCTATCCTCATGGTGGAATACTATGCAGCCGTACAGAGTTACAGGCCCAGCTTTCTGCGAGGGCAACTGATCACGTGTCCACACCATCACGTGTCTGTATAAACACTAGCAGGACACACAAGAAGGTTATAACAGTAGTTATAGGAGGTGAGAAAATGGGGTGACAGCAAGACTCTTATGATACACTTTTAAAATTACTTTGGTTATTAAACGATATAAATGTGTCACCCCTTACTATAGCCTGAATTGTGTCCTGCAAAAAGATGCTTCAGTCCTAACCCCCAGAACCTGGGAATACGTGCTTATTTGGAAGGAAAAGTCTGCAGATAAAATCGAACTAAGATGAGAACAGGTTCTAATCCAATGATTGGTGTCCTTATAAGAAGAAAAAATTTATATGCAGAGATGTGATCACGAAGGCAGAGACTAGGGTGATGCATCTATAAGCTGAGAACACCGAGGACTGCCAGCAGCCCCCAGAGGCTGCGAGAGGCGAGAAGGACCTCCCCAGAGCCGCCAGACAGACCGTGGCCCTGCCGCACCTTGACATCAGACTCTCGTCCTCCAGACTCGGAGAGAATAAACTCCTGTTGTTCTAAGCCACCTGGTATGTGGTTCTTTGTCATGGCAACCCTAGGAAACTAACATGCACATTTTAAAATATATATATATATATATATATACACGTACACACACATATATCGAAGATATCAAATACACATATATATAGTACAAACATGTATGTGTTTAAAATTTGCATGATTATATAATAATGATATGATATAAATATGCATATATTTTTAAATGTTTACATAAAGGAAAGTTAGATAACCCTGGCATTATGAACATGTTTAAAAAGGGAAATAAATAAATAAAGGAACGATACGCAGGAGAGCAGAGAGACAGATGCAGGCTCTGAAGAGCTCCCCGGCCTCTTACTTGCATCAGGTCCCGTCTTTCCTTCTCGCCTGTATAAATGGCTTTCTTGATGGTCCTGAGCTCGCTCATTATAGCCTGTGCCTCATCCAGTTTGTAGTTGGTGTGAGCATTAGACATCTTGCGATCAATCCTGGTTCAAAAAGAAATAAAAGAGTCATTCTGTGCGAGAGTGTAACATCCCATTAAACAGTAATAATCCAGAACTTAAAAGCTTCATAAAAGGGCGGGGAATAGCTGAAAGCAATGTTTTGGCAAAGGAAAAAAAAGATCCCATAAGCCCTTCCTTGTTCGTGGTGAATACAAGGAGATAAGACTGGTGGTGGATGTCTCCCTCTGCTCCAAGAGCATCTTCTGTAGGCAGGGACGTGCCAGGCAAGATTCCTAATCATTTCCAGAGATTTTAAACTTCCCTCTCTGAGAGCAGGATCATGTCTTATTCGTTTAGCCCCAGCATCTCAGTTAGTAGTCCAAAATGTCTATTCAGTAAACATACCAATGAAGTCTGTATACAAGAATATATGGGAAACAGCAAAAAGTAGTGAAGTTTTCAATAGTGATGCCCTGCACAAAACTTGGGAAGTCTTATGGCTCCTCTTATCTTTCGTTCTTTTATCCTGGTTCTAATTTATCACTCCCTCTCTAGTACTCCCGTTTCATCCAAACATCCATTCATCCTTCATTCTATCCCTGCATCCCAATGTGGCCTGGCCATGTGTTTTTCCATTTTAGCTGTTCTATGGAGAATCAAGAGTCTCTGATGCAAGGCAAACACAAAGGCCATCCATCTCTCATCACTACATCTGCCAAGGAAGTGGCTCAAGTTTTCTTGCAGAGAAAAGTTAGACTCATTTATGTAATAATGTCTCCTGATATCCATCTTCTGATAAAAGGCTCTCAAATATATCTCATTTAATGTCACAAATCACAACAGACATAGGCTGATGAAATCTATAGAAAAGGGTGACATCATTTCAACACAGAAAACCCAAGGCCAGAAAAGTGTGATTTATCCTTAACATGACCAATGCCTTTGCTATTATAAGTCTACTGACTCTTCTAGAAAGAAAACTTCATACAGCTAAGGGATCATTACCTGACACCGACACCCCTATAGAAAAATGAAACTCAAATGCAACACACAAAATGTTCTCAACTGCTTAGAAGTCAGTGTTCATCGGATGGTCACAGAGTACAGACACACAGCCGCTGTTAAGGCCACAATGTGAGACGCTAACCTCGTCAGCTCCGGCTCATACTTGGGTGTTGTGATTCCTTTATGGCTTTCAGCAGTGACAGAGCCTAAGTGCAGCCATCAGTAAAGCCCGGGGCAGAGCCAGCCGCCTGTCAAGGCACCATCAGCTGGTGGCTTGGAGCAAAACAGGCCCCAGTTCCCACCAGGGAGAGAGAACAGCAAACCCTGTAATACATCTCACCAGCAGATGCCACAGAGCCCCCCGACCCTCCCCCCCCCCACCCAAGAACAAAAGTTCAACTTCAAGGCAGCAGGCCTCAGCCCTGACCTTAGCTCCACCCAAGGAGCTCTGAGACCTCAAATGAAGACTGACCGAGAGCAGCTGTTTTCACTCTGTCCCAAGGCTGTCCCAGTCCGGTGAGCTGGGGTCACTAAAGGGAGAGCCCACCCACGAGTTGGGGCCCCTCACTGCTGCTTCGGCAAGCACCTTCCTTCGTTCCATCTCAGACAGTCTTCTTCCACAGAAGACGTCATTGGAGGGGAAGGATAAGGGAAAAGATTACACACGTTTTAACAAAAAAGTGTGAAAGCTCTTAGAAAAGATGATCTCAAAGTTCTAGGAATCTCCGAAATGTAACTGTTTAAAAAATTATGAATTATTATAGAATATGCAATTATGTGAAATGATACTGTTATGTAAGTAAAACCTTATAAAGATATTTTATATTATATCTGATTAAATTATATGCATTTGATTAAATTATGCATGCATGCATGCATGCTGAGTCGCTTCAGCTGTGTCTGACTCTGTGCTACCCTATGGACTGTCACCTGCCAGGCTCCCCTGTCAATGGGATTCTCCAGGCAAGAATACTGGAATGGGTTGCCGTGTCCTCCTCCAGATGATCTTCCCGACCCAGGGAATGAACCCATGTCTCTTACATCTCCTTCACTGGCAGGAGAATTCTTTACCACTTCTTTGCTACCTGGCAAGTCCCTGATTAAATTATACAAGTATCTATTTGACTGAATTATATAAGTATGTGTTTGATTAAATTCAATAGGTATATAAACAGCATGTTACAATAGTGCAAGTATCGAACACCTACTAGGTGATTGTCCTGCTGCATGCTTTACGTCTCACCTCATTTAATCCCCTGAACAGGTTTATGAGATAAGCATAATCTTCCCAGACTTTGTGATGCAAAAATTGAGGCTCAGAGAGACTAAGTGGCCCCAGAGGACAAGCTAAGATCTGGCAGACCCACAACTCAAACCCACATCTCCCAGCTCTCAAGTCCAAATTGGAGTTTTTCCATTTTAGCTGTTCTATGGAAAAACTTGGAGAAGGCAATGGCCCCCCACTCCAGTACTGCTGCCTAGAAAATCCCATGGACGGAGGAGCCTGGTAGGCTGCAGTCCATGGGGTCGCTAAGAGTCAGGCATGACTGAGTGACTTCACTTTCACTTTTCACTTTCATGCATTGGAGAAGGAAATGGCAACCCACTCCATTATTCTTGCCTGGAGAATCCCAGGGACAGAGGAGCCTAGTGGGCTGCTGTCTATGGGGTTGCACAGAGTCTGACATGACTGAAGCGACTTAGCAGCAGCAGCAGCAGCATGGAAAAACTTGGTGTAGCTAATGGCCCTTGCTACCCGCTGGTGCACTCCTGCTCAGGGTGGCCAGGGTAGGGTCCGTATGCTTTGGTAAGAGGAAGAAGCAGGCTCTACAGAACTCTAACCACTTCCATCTGTCAACTGTGATCAATTTTCATCTAACAAAAACCTCAAAGAACAGGAACTCTCTTTTATACCACATCTGCAAAATTCGTTTATTTGGGAGTTTTCAAATTCCCTCTAACACCTGGCCTTTACTTTTCACTCAACATTCAACCAGGAAGGTTCAATGACTTGCTCAAGGTCACACAGCAAGGTCCACACTGAGGCCCTTCATGCCACACTCAGCCTCTTCTGTCACCAGGCTAGCAATACATTCAAGCTCAAGCTTCCAAAGTGACACCATGTCAAATCTGAGGACTATCCACACAGTCAGATGGCAGGCCAAAGCAGACTGGCAACTCTTTACATCCTGCCTTTAAAAGAAACTGTTAGAGAGAAAAGAAGTGCGTTTAAGTGTTAGTCACTCAGTCGCATCTGACTCTTTGTGACTCCATGGACCGTAGCCCGCCAACCTCCTCTGTCCATGGGGATTCTCCAGGCAAGATTACTGGAGTGGATTGCCATGCCCTCCTCCAGGGGATCTTCCTGACCCAGGGATCGAACCCAGGTCTCCCACTTTGCAGGTGGATTCTTTACTGTCTGAGCCACCAGGGAAGCCAGAGGAAAGAAGGCGCAGCATCAAACTCTGATGGCACACCGCTGAGAGGGCATTTTGAGGTATTTCTCATTAACCTCCCCTTGTCCTCAAGCGTCCATATTTCTTGTTCAACTTAAGATGTCAAGAGAACTGCACTGGCAAAAATCAAACCGAACAAATTCTTCAACCCACATCTTGGAGGAAAGGGCCACCAGGTCTCGAAAGGTCGTCCACGTTAATAGCACATACTACAACCCCCAAGGAGGAGGAGTCTTGTTATGACTCTATCTTTACATCACTGGTTCTGGCAGGTGGCCTTGAACAAACCAGAATCCCAAAGAGCTTCTGGCAGCTTCTATTGGCCGTTGGTCCCATGTGGAACACCAGATCCATCCCACGACTGGGAACAACACTCTTTTTGTTTCCACCCCCACTTCTGTAGGTTTTACTGTTATTTGAGGAGCCTCTGAGCTATGGTAACAGGATATCCTGCTCTAAGCCTGTGTGGACTGCGGACAAGCCCATGCTTTCCTGAAACCTGTAAATTCCCTCAGAGAGAAAATGCTAATTCCAAGATCTAACACTGCCTCGCCGTGATACTGAACGCTCCTTAGAGGGCAGTCGCTCTGAGTCACTGAAGGAGACACACGGGCTTAACTCCATCATGGCATTCCAAGATGGAAGACAGTCATCAAGCAATTAAAAGGCTCGAAGCACAGACCCAGAGGCTGATAAGCACGCACCTCCAGGAAAGGGGTTACTGGCACGTCTAGCGAGCACCTACTTTTATGATTTGAACAGCAGTGGTAGAAATAAGATTTCTTCAAGCACAATATAGTACAATAAGGAGCAGAGAAGAAATGCTGGAGGGCAGTTATTAAAAAGGCTCTGGGGGCTTCTCTGGTGGCTCAGTGGTAAAGAATCTACCTGCTGATGCAAGGGACACAGGTTTGATCCTTGGTCTGGGAAGATCCCACATGCCACAACTACTTAGCCTGGGCCCTAGAATTAGGGCTGCAGTTCATGGGGTCACAAAGAGTTGGACATGACTGAGCAACTGAGTGCACACACACACACACACACACAAATGGATGTATCAGGCTGCCAATGTCAAACCCCAGTTATAATCTTTACACCACACACACACACACACACACACACACACACACACACACACACACACACATACACACACACACACGAGGCAACCAGAGAGTGTGTACCTCCTGATCAAAGTACCACCACCAGCTACAAACCATATTTAACCCCCAAAAGAAGAGAAAATGCAACGGAACTTGAGTCAGATCAAGCCTGTGGGATTAATGACACCAGTTTAAATAAATAAAGAGCAGGGGACAGAGGAGCATGTGAAATGATGCGATGCACATTCCTGTAGCAAAATCCAGGATTGGGGCAATTCCTTGGGACAAGGAGAGTAGCTTCTTCAACAAGTACATTGTCAAAACAAACAAATGAAGGAAAAAAGAAAAAGGGAGAGGGGGGTAGAGATGAAGAGACATGCTAACCACACATACGGTATGGACCTAGTCTGAACCTGGACCCAAACAAACCAGGGAGGTGGGGAAAAACCCACTGGAGAATAGACAACATGAAGAGATTACTACTAAGTGGCACGGGTATTAGTTACGTTTTCAAAAGGAGTCTGTAACTTTAGGAGACATTTATGGACTAAATAAGATTCTGGGATTTGCTTCAATAACGTGGTAAAAGCTTGGGCAATGAGGCTCTGTAGCTGTGTGACAAAACAAGACTGGCCATTGTGCAGTTAGCTGTAGAAGTGGGGATACAGATACGGGAAGGTTCCCTTATACTATTCTCTTGACTTTTGTGTACGTTTGACATTTTCCATCATTAAAAGTTTATATATAGTACACACACAGACAAACACACACATTCTATCATTAACCCAAAGATTCTGTTCATTGTCAGTTCCCATCTACAAAAATTAACAACGCACATAGACTTAAAAAAAAATACAAAAGGCTCTTTTTTCCTCACTTGGACCCAAGCGTAATGATGGATTTCCTTGCTAGCCAGGAAAGTTCACCAAGATAAACAAGTTGAGTTTAAAATGTTGTGAGTCGCCAAACTCTCAGTGAGGTGCCCTGGAAAAAAATACACGGGATATTCTGGGAAGCAAGAACAGCAGAAACTTTTCTGGAGGGAAATCTAGGGTTTCTGCCTTAAGTCGAGGTTGGTAATAATATCTGAGAAGCCCATTGACATACAACAGTGCATGTATTATCTGTGTTCAGAGTCAGGATTTTGCAGTAGGGGTGGGGTAATCACATTATCGACGCTTACCCAAGGTTTTCCCAATTTCTCAATAAAGCATACCAATCGACATGATGTGATCCAAACACAAGAGCCAGTCTTCAATACCAGGAAAATAAAGAGGCCGTTTTCATCTTATACATGGCTTGTGTAACTCAGAGGAAGGTATGAGGCCACCTTTTCACTGGCAGAGCACTGTATTAACAAATAGGCATGGCACAAGCACTCCTGTTTTTTCTCCTTCCTGAGATGTCGTGTCATAGCATAGAGTGATTGTGCGCAGTGACAACACAGCACCCAACCAGAAGCTGCTTCGAGAGGCAGTTTCATCTGGAAAGCTGGGCTGGGACACCCCAAGACCAAGTTCAGGTCCAGAGCTTTCCTTCAGGCCACCCCTCAGCCTGCATGGGGGAAGGCGGGCATTCCCATAGGCTCTGCCACAGAGTGAGGACCATCCCCTTGGCAGGGGGCATGTTTACCATCGCTGACCCCACACAAGGGGGCTTGCAAACGAAAGCAGAAAGAGGATCAACAGCACTGGCATTCACTCTGCAGGCTCATATTCCGCTCTGGCTGCAGGTGTAAACTGACAACTTCCTGTACCGGCTTCTGCTTCCTGTCCCAGAAACCTGGAGAAACCGAGGCCACCTTTTTCCAGTCTTAAAATGATGCTGAGGTTTCTCCTGGTGGCTCACAGGTAAGTAAAGAATCTGCCTGCCAACGCAGGAGACACAGTTTCGATCCCTGGTCTGGGAAGATCCCACATGCCACGCGAACAGCTGAGCCACAGCTACTGAGCCTGTGCTCCAGAGTCCGGGGGCTACAACTACTGAAGCTCACGTGCTGAGAGGCCATGCTCCACAAGAGAAGCCACTATAATGAGAAGCCCAACACACCTCAACTAGAGAGTTAGCCCTCACAGCAACAAAGAGACAGCACAGCCAAATATTAGTAAATATTTTTTTAAAGAATGACTGCCTACAAGAGATGAAGTTACTTCCTAGCAATGTCAAGGGGAAGGGGTTTTCTTGCACACATGCACATGCACACACGCACACACGCTGCTGCAGGTAGTGGCAGAGAAAGCAAAAAGCTGATCGTAAGCTTAAAAGCCTGCAGCCCATGGTAAGCATGTGGCCAAATCCCACCTCAGGGGGGACCTGCAGGGGGCATGGCAGTGTCTCAGAGCCAGAAGAGCCAAGCCCTCCGAGCAGGACCCAGCTCACCTTTGTATGGTGTCTCCCCTGGTGTCTATAATACGTCCTCAATAAAGAAGCAGACAAAAAAGTCGTCAGCCGAAGCAATCTTGGGTGAGTAAGAAAGTGAATCTCTACTCATGCTGAACAACAGGGTTTGATTACCCTTTATGTGAGGCTGCGGTCATTACCTTTGGCAAACACTCATATCCGTGTTCCCTCCTTATAAAGAATGATACATCTGGCATGAGGTCACTGCATCTACACATAGGACGCCAAGAGAGTAGAACGCTGACCCTGTTTACCAAGAATCGTAGCCACATGGATTCCTGTCATTTGCTGAAGGCTGACTGTGCAGCAGGCATTGTTGCTGTCCTTGGACAATTTAGCCCAATGGTCACTGCTATGGACTGAATGTTCACATCCCCCCAAATTCTTGGGGTGAATCCCAATCCCCAATGGGTTGCTGTTGGAAATGGGTCCTTTAGGGGGTTATTAGATTTAGATGAAGTCATGAGGGTGGGGCCCCATGAAGGGACCACTGTCCTTAAAGAAAGAGAAGAGACACCAGAGACCAGAGCCCCCCACCACACAACACCACCATGTCAAGATACAGTCAAAAGGCTCATAATGGATTTGCCAGTGCCTTGACCTTGGACTTCTGGCCTCTGGAACCATGAGAAGTCACTGTCTGCTCTTTAAGTCACTCAGTCTAAAGTATTTTGTCAGAGTAGTCGAACTCAGACAACCACATGAGAAGAGTCAGCGTAGAAGGTGTGAAGCACATGCCCAAGTTCAGCAAGTGAAACCAGGATCTGAATCAAAAGGAAACAGACTTAGAACCAACGGGCATGCAAAACCCTTTCTAGAGAAAATTAATTCTTTCAGACCACTAATACCACCACTAACACAGTAACTATTGTTCACTTAATTTGCTCACTTAATAGAATTTGCAAATAATAAGAACTTTAAAATCTCCAAACTCTCGGTAGGGATAGAGTTCTAATTGCAAAGATGTCAACAGGAGGATGACCTATAGATTAGGCTGCCCGACAGAACGTTCTGTGTAGATATATGATAAGTCTCTCTGTCGTGTCTGACTCTTTGTGACCCCATGGACTGTAGCCCACCAGGCTTGGTATCCATGGGATTCTCCAGGCAAGAATACTGGAGTGGGTTGCCATTTCCTTCTCCAGGGGATCACCCATCTGTGAGGATGTAAATAGCCTATTATCTGTGCTGCCCAATGCAGGGGCCACTAGCTTAGTGGTCCTCCACGTCGGAAACACGTGCCCTCCAGGAAACACTTGGCAATATCTGGAGACATTTTTGGCTGTCACAACTGGGTGAGAGGCTGCTACTGGCACATAGGAGGTCAAGGCCACGGATGCTGTTAAACATCCTATAGTGCACTGGAGAGCTCCCACCACAAACAGCTATCTGGCCCAAAAAGTCATGAGCACTGAGGTGGAGAAGATTTGCACTAGACACACATGACTACTGAGCATTTCAGATGTGGCTACTGAGGCTGGGGACTAACAGTTTAACTTTATTTAGTTTTAATTAATTTAAAATTTAGAACTAAAACACTGAAGAGACTAAAACTAGCCAAACAATAATTCAAATGGAAATAGCCTTGTGTGTTTTAGACAGCTAGCTATCAAAAATGTGCACAAATATTCTAATAAAGATCTTGCTTCCCAAGGAAACAAGAACAAGGTATCTTCAAGGAAAAGAGATCTGATGCTTATGACTGGTACATAACGAGCATAAATAAAAGCAGAAAAGCGAACACCCAAGAAGCTTTAAGACACATGTCCCAGCATAGAAGAGGTCAGCACAACAGGAAACCGCAGGGAAATGCTCCCCCCATCACCACAGGCCACTCACTCTTGCAGGGTCTCCACTCCCTTCTCTTTGTACTGCAGTTCTTGCTTCATCTGGGCCAGCTCTCGTTTTAATCTAGAAAGCTAAAGACAAATTACATATTTTTTTTTCTCAAAAGCATGCTCTGAAAAATGGTTTTTCTACAGTTGTTAGCACTGTCCTCTTAATTTCTGATTGGCTTGCAATTCCCTGGGTCACCCTCTTGCCAGGATCTTCCATCGACAGGCCTAACACACAGCCCTGGCAGAGGAGCTGGCTGGCTGAGACACACAAGGCCCAGATCCCCAAGAGCTTTCTACCCACAGGGAACCCTGGAATCGTCAATGATTTTCTTTTCAAGGTATTAACTGACATAATTCAGTGAGCAAACTCTGTCATGTTTTTTTTTTTTTTTTTCCCATCCTCCCTTCTGTTTAAAGTCCCACCTAGGAGATGCCATTGCTCAAAGCATGGCTTTGGGTACCTGGAACTCAGTCACGGAGAGAGCTTATTTAAAATGTGCTGGGACTCACTCCGGGCCTGTGTTAAAACTGGGGGGTGGCCTGGAGTTTTCATATTGAACTGATGCCCCCGGTGTTTTTAAGGCTGTGCTAGAATATGAGAGCCATGGCACTCAAAGAGATGCTCTGGTTTAGGGACTGAGACACCAGGACCAGAGGCTTGGGCTCCAAGATGTCTTCCATCCCTCCTTCCAGACACACATGACAAAGGCTGAGGGATGGGACATGGTGGCACCCAAAGAACTGGGCACCACTGGGAAGGTGCCTCGGAACCTTCTGGGCAAACACTATGGCAGGCACAATTTCTCTGGGAATAGAGCCACAAGGAAAGAACAGCAGACAGATGCTAAACCTGCTGAGAGTCATCCAGTCCTCTGAGGCTGGGCCCTGACACTGTCAAATCTTTCCAAATGGGGAGTAAATCTAGCCCCTTGAAACACGGAGGGGTGCGGGCGATTTTTTTGTTAGATGAGCTGAGGCTTGAGAATGAAGCTTTTCTCCTCCTATTGAAAAAATAGTAGAAAGTATAACCAAATGTAATAATAATAATTCATGAAATTGAAAATCTTACTAAAATATGAGTGTGAGACACACTGACCATCAGATAATGAACCATGAAAAGTGATATTACGTACAAATATATACAGGGTTTCTAGTTATGAAAATATTCATTTTACTCACCCTATCCCGACGACTTGCTATCTCTGCCTTAATTTGGTATGGGTCGTACTTTGTATTTGTTGAATATCCAGAGAAGGCTAAACAGAAGGAAAACATAATTTTATAATGGGTCCTTTAAAGTAAACAAATACACATAAACAGGAGCTTCTAAATCATTATATTAAGTAATGAATTCCCAGTCTCAGATTTCCAAGTTGGTCCTCGCTCCTAAGAACATACATCTCACCACCTTGAATCTTGATGTTTGATTTTTCACATGACTACCTTCTACTTGATTCTACAAAATAAACTATATAGCTATAGGTAAATCAAAACTCTTTACTTCAACTGCAAAACTATCAGGTTTAAAAACCACATATACACAGGAGGTGGGGGTGGGGGAGGTATGGTTATGGTATAGAAAACTATTCTTTACGATGAAAACAGTATAGTATGAAACCACTTTTACTTCCTTTTAAAATGTACACACCATGGAAGTCACTGGAAGGACAGAACTCAAAAGCTGACTGTTTTCTCCATGGTCTCATTCCAAAAGATTTTATATTTACTCTTTTCATATCTATAGCTTCCACATGAATAATTTTTGACATAGAAAAGGAAAAAAAACCTAAAGATTTGTAAAAAATGAAAACGACTACTTCCTAGTCAAATGCCAGTATGTAGCAGGCTTGAGTGTTCATGGTGTTGGCTCCCCAAGAGCCGAAGTGAAGCACCCACACTTTTATTCTAGTTTGTTTCTGATGGATGTTCCACTAAATCAGATCACATAGCTAAATGCTTTCTTCAGCAGTGCAGCACATATGAGTTAAAGTCTTGTAACAGACACAGTATCGTGATTACAGATGGCCAATACCCGGGGGTGAATCAGACACGTTCAGCTACCCAGTTGCATGCTAGGCATGGTCAGTCAAGCCTTCTCTGCTGTCTCAGCAACTGGAGCAGCATTCAGCCACTTCTAATTTCTATCACCCCATCCACTTCTCTGCATCCCTTTCTTGTCATGCTTCTGTCTCCTTTCTCTTAGGCCTTGCAGCTGCAGTGACTTGCTTCCTGACCCTCCCTGAGCTGTGTAGGTTCCTATTTCTTCATCTGAGAGTCATCCCACATTTATGGAATCTGCCTCTAGGTCATTTTCATTAGTTTCACCTGCTCCTAAGAGCCATCTGCAAGGCCACTATCCATTCTTTAAAAAAAAAAACTTTAAACTTTTTATTTAGTATTGGGATATAGCTGATTAACAGTGTTGTGATAATTTCAGGGGCACAGCAGAGCGACTCAGCCATACATATGCATGTATCCATTCTCCCCTAAATCCCCCTCCCATCCAGGCTGCCACAGGACAATGAGTACATGTCAGCATCCATTCTTTAACTCCTTTGATCTGGGTAGAAAAGACTGTCATTCAGGTAACTTAGATGTCAACATCCAGAAACTAGCTTATAATCATGTCCTGATTTAATACTGAAGAAGATGTCTCAAGGCCATCAAGTGATTTAAATGGGAAGATTATTTAATATCCTCAAATAGAACCACATCCCAAGTTAATCTGAGCTCTCCAGATGTCTCCTTAAACAAACAAACAAAAAATAGTTCTACGGAATGTCTACTATTGAAGTCCCCATCAGTCAGAATGTCAAACTACTAGAATCTACTGGAAATAAATACCTGGAGGAGCTAAGTATTCATCAACTTTACCTCAAATGTTCTTATATTTAGAATTCTAATCTCCTCAAAACACAGAGTAAAATGTTTGTAAACAGAATTCTTTCTTAGATGAAGAACATCTATTTCCAAATCCAAGAACCTCCATTTTGCCTGACTAGTTGGTCTCATTTAAGTCCACTAAGGAAAGGAACACTTCAAACAATGATCATAAAGAAACAAAAATCATTTCTACAAAACCTCTAAATTTAACTCCTGGGACGTAAATTTCCCAGGCCCGAGTGGAAGGGACTTCCACTGGTGCCCAGATAACAAGCGAATGAGCCAAGGGCTTCCTGACTCCTTCCACGTGTGTCCGCTTGTCACCTTGTAGGCAAGGAAGACAATGCCAACAGTTACTGCCTGGGATCTTTTCCATTCCAAACTGAAAGTAACCCCACCACCAAAGTCCAGGGAAGTTAACTGCAATGTTAAACATCAGTAACAATGATCTGAAATCACTGCCCAAACTCTGTCTGCAATTTCATAGGGTAAATTAGTAAAGAGACTTGAAGTACATACACACTGCAGTAGTGATGGGTACAGATGGACAGACACATGGCAACCTGCCACCCAGGTCTCTGGCGTAGCTGAGTCCTAAGGCTCTCGGGCATCTGTCTCTCCCCCAGGACACTCAGCCTGGGCCAGTCCTAGAGGGGATCCTGACATACTATGATATCACTGAGCTGCCGAGTCCACCAATGGGGAGGCCACTCCCACCTTGGACACTGCTAGGTCACAATGGATGGCCTTACTGTTCAGGACCAGGAGAGTTAGTCTTTTCTGTTACTTATAGATGAAACAATCCTAAATGATGAAAGGTTTTACTTAGGGATACCATTCATGTTACTTTTGCTACAGTCTCTAAAACTATATAAATCCAAGACTGGGATGAGGGAAAAGGCAACTCAAGTACCTAAGACAGTGAGTACGTTGTATCTTAATGTGCTAAGGAGAGTGACAAACACTGGTGTAACTTAATATAACTCAAGAGTTTAAAGACAAATTCTCAGTTCCTGAAGTTTGTCAGAAGTCTAATGGAAGCCATCTGCAGAATCCAGGGAAAAGCTCAAAACTCTGGACCCCATTTTTAATGGCATGTTGTTTAGTCACTAAGTCATGTCTACCTCTTTGTGACTCCATGGACTGTAGCCTGCCAGGCTCCTCTGCCCATGGGATTTCCCGGCAAAAGTACTGGAGTGGGTTGCCATTTCCTTCTCTAGGGGATCCTCCCGACCCAGGGATAGAACCTGTGTCTCCTGCATTGGCAGGTGAGTTCTTTACTCCTCAATCACCTGGGAAGCCCTTTTATGGCACGTACACAACACTGAGAAAAAGAAACGTCTCTGCTGAGACACGTCTCTAATCTCAAGATTTAGGATAAATACCAGACTTTCAGCTCTGAAGCTCCCTTCTCATCTGAAGAGTCTGAGTGGGCAGAACTAGTAAACAGTTTCAGGAGGCCATGCAGGCGTAAAGCACTGCTTTGGGTGATATAAGAAGGTTAAGGCTTAGCTGGACCTCAGCAGTATAAATTACTATACCTGGCTATAACAATGTAACTTTCATATTAATTTCATCTATTCTCAGAAATTCTTTTTTTTCCCCCTTTGGAATGAGAATTTTATTCTTTTTTTTTATTGCACCTTTCTTTTCTTTAAATATATATATATTTTAAATTGAAAAATGTTTACAATATTGTCATGGTTTTTACCATACATCAACATGAACTGGCCACAGGCATACATATGCCCCCTCCCTCCTGAACCTCCCTCCCCAACCCATCAGTCCAGGTTGTCACAGAGCACTGCCTCTTGTGAGATATGACGAGTATGTTTCCCTGCTTTTATAGACAAAGGCTGAGTGGGCAATGATTTGATCTACATCAGGCCATCAGTCAAAGAGGGACTTCTGTCTAGAATGTGGGCTCCTGGGGGTCAGATTAGCTTTTCCAACGGAAGAAGAAATGGGCCTCCGGCTCCCCAGTGCCCAAGAAGTGAACTTAGTCTGTGTTTAGCGCTCTGAATGCTGCAGACCCCAGTCATTACTTCAGATTTCGATTTCATGGGCTATTAAAAGGGGGAAATGTGTCCATCCATGCGTCCATCTGTGTCTGTCTCCATCTCCTCTTACATCTCTGGACCATGAGAACCCAAGATCGCCCCAGGCAGAGGCCATGCTTTTCAAAGAGGGTAGCCCTTGTCCAAAGACATCCTGTGAGCAGACTATGCCTTTGGACCAGGTGCGCACCTCCAGGAGTCAGCACTGCAGGCACCTGCTCGAGGGAGCCCAGGAGTACTCAGGCACAAAGGACAGCAAGCCTGGACAGTTGCCGTGCTGACAGGCAGTAATTACCAGAGCCAACCAAGACGTGTCTATAATCAGGCGAGGCCAAATGAAGAGGGCACGACCTCTTTCTTAAAGGCACCATAAGCAAAGGGACAAAAAAAAAAAAATCAAATGAGCCCACTCAGAGGCAACTTATACAAGTAACACAAAAGGCCACTGAATCCAAACCAAGAATTCCCTCTCTCAGGCAGACTGGGAGATCGGATGGACATGTGAGCTCGGCGACAGCCTTTGAGGTTGAGTCCTGCCAACTAATACCTGGGAAGATGCTGCGTGAGCCATTTTCCCCCTGCCTGCTCCAACATGCCTGTGAGCAGGAAGATGAAGGGCTGAATGGGTGGATGGCGGCCCTTATCCCAGGCTAGGCAGGAGATGAGAAACCCTCACCAGGGAAAGAAGGCCAGATAGTCTTTGTGGGATGGGCCGGGAGCCTCAGAAAGAATGCAAGCCAGACTGAGGACTGATAAGGTCAAGCCTCTCCAGGCTTGAGCCAGGAATTCAGGGCGGGTCAGCGCTTTCTCACCGGAGATAAGGCTGACTTTTTTCCCAGGCACCGAAGAGACTTGTGCTGGAGGATTCTGGGAGATCCCAGGAGCCTGGGGAACAAACAAGTCATACTCCTGCCGCTGGAAGAAAGGGTCATGATCAGTGGATCTCAACTCTGGGAATCCCCTGGGAAGCTTTTTTTTTTTTAAGTGTCTGGCCCCAGTCAAGGCCAATTAAATCCAAATGTCTAGGGGTGGGAGTAGGGACCAGGCTGTAAGATGTTTTAAAAGCCCTTCAAGAGATTTCTCTAGTGCAGCCACAGCTGATAACCACTGTGTGACAATTCTTCTGCAAAGAACAGATAGTAAATATTTCTGGCTTTGTGGGCCACACCGTCTGTCTCAGTCCCTCAACTCTGCTCCTGTACCTGCTACAGACAATGGTTAAGTGAATGGACCTGGCTAGGTCCCAATAAAATCTTATTTACACAACACCCTGAGTGCCTAGGATTCAGCCTGTGGGCCAAACTTTGCTGACCCGTGGTTCAGACTATAATTTACCCCAAGCAAGAATTCCTTCCAAAAGGTCCTGCAATGGTCACACACTTAATCGGAATGCAGCTGGAGGCCAGTTTCTCAAGAAGAATGAAAAAAAAAGTTTCTGAAATAACGAACGTATTTAGTGTTAAAAGAAAATAAACAGAAAAACATAGTGCAATGAAGAAAGTAGGAGAAAACTCTACAAGATGGAGCTGCAGAGAAAGTACTCGGTGTGTCTCAGAAACAGTCTATGGTAGAGAGGTTCCACGGCAGGGCTCTGTAGAGCATCACACAGGACCAGGGCCCCTGTCAGCTAGTTCCTGAGCATAAAGAACTATAGCCGAGTTGGGCTCCTAGTCTCAAGGGGACGTGTCTGCTCAAAGTCAGCAAAGCAGAATCTGCTTTGGTCAGAGACAAGAAAGGTTAACGCTTGGATATTCTCAGACACCAGATGGCCCAATACTGATGTGAAATTTTTCCTCTCCAACAAACAAGAGATTTATTGTGGACTTCCATAACTCAGGGGGAAATCTGTGAAGGCTGTGGAAGAGAGTGTTTGCCCTCCCCCATGCCCTTTTGCTCCAATATTAGAAATGGCTGTTTACCTTTATTGCCTCATTTCCCCCCTATAATCAGCCGTGACAGATAAATTGTGTCCCCCCAGCACCAGGTGCTAAGGAACTCTCTGTTGAAAACTAAACAACTAGTCTGGCTATCCCACTGTGGGCCATGAGGAAATCGAGAAGTAAAAAGATCTCTGCCTATTACGTGTCCCTTCAGGTGCTGTGAAATTGCCAGACGACTTGTCAGTTTACAGTCGGTCCTTATTTCCGGGTCACTTGAACATGGGAGGGCAGGCTGTTTTAAAATCACATGATCCATTCTTCCAAGCTGACTCTTCCATGTCTCCAAAATAGTATACACAGTACTGATAACTAGCTCCACCAAAAGATCTGGGCTCAAATCCAAGGTCTACCATTTATCGGAAGTACAACCTTCAAGAAGATCAGTCTACTGAATATTGTTTCTTGTGTGTACAAGGAAAGTAACATCACCGTGTTACAATGCTTCATGATGTTGCAGTCGCAACAATTCAGGAAAACACTAGGCCATTCAATGATGGTTCCTTTAGTTTGAGTCACTTCCAATGAAGGAAGTTACGGGCGCTAAGTCCCAAGGTCCTTCTGCTGCCAGTACCTAAGCAAAGAGACACCTCCCTGCTTTGGATGATTAACAATGTGAGTAATCTGCGCTGTGTGAGACCTGTTGGGTGGCCAACAGGGGCCCAGATGTGCCACAGATCCTGCCACCAACAGCTCCTGACATGGGCCCAGACCTTACAGAGGTCTGGGCTGTTATAGCACAAGCCACCAGAATGACTGTCTTGAACTTTAGCCTGTGGCCAGAAATAGTTTGTCTGAGTCATATGTAACAGAAGTATCCTCAATGGAGTTCAGGTTAAATGGCAAATGGAAGCAGCTTGGTGAAAACCCAGGAACAGCAGCTACTTGATAAAATGCTTGGATTAATTCCTAGATTCCATTCACAGTTTTTCTCCCTGAGGAGACAGGCTGTAGGAAGAGCCACTGGCATTTCCAGCCCTTCATGAAAACAGGGAGGCCCCACCTGGCCTCCTCTACTGCATGAGTAGAAGCAGAGATGGAGTCTATGCCGGCACCTCTTATGGGTTGGGAGGTGGAGTCTCAGAATCTCAAATCAATACCACAGAGTCATCACCTTCCTTGACTCAATGTTTCTTCATACACTACTTTAAAGACAGCATCTGGACTGTTACTTTTTTACTGTGCATTGATAAAATCTTACAGGGCACAGGAAGAATGAAATTACCTGCAACTCCCTATTTTCCCAAATGTCTGGGGAGGGAAAAGCCCATGGAAATATAAAAACTGATGCTGAGGGATGTCCCAACTCCAGAGACTACAAGTCCTGGATATTTTTATGCTCTAGGCTCCGCGATGCTCCAGGAATCTTCCCCTCCAGCTGGGTGTGGAATCCCATAGGCTGCAACCAGGTCTTCCTATATTTGCATCAAGGGTTCTAGTCCTGAGACCCACATGGTCTGCAACTGAAGTCCTGGCTGCACCAGTACAGTAACCAGTACGTAGACATACCTCCTCTCTCTCTTTAAATTATTTATTTAATTTTAGGTTGTGCTTGGCATTTGGTGCTGCATAGTGGCTTTCTGTCATTGCAGAGAGCAGGGGCTACTCTTCCTTGAGGTGCACAGGCTTCTCACTGCAGTGATTTCTCCTGTGATGAAACACGGGCTATAGGGCACATGGGCTTAGTCGCCCTGCAGCATGTGGAATGTTCCCGGACCAGGAATGGAACTTGTGTCCCCTGCATTGGCAGGCGGATTCTTATCCATTGTACCACCAGGGAAGTCCAACATACCTTCTCGTCATCTAATATTTCCTTTCAATTGCTGGCAAGAAACTTCTTACCAGGTTCTTCTGTTATGTTCTTTTTCCGTTCAATTCTTAGCAAGACTGATAGGCAAGTCTCTTTGGAAACCTAACCAAACCTGACCAGTTGCCTGGGAAGAAACACTCTATTAGGTTGAATCATATGAAACTGCCAATAACTGGCCCTTTTTAATCTACAAAAGTGACAATTTTATATGGCCCAACCTACTTCTACCAAGTAACTTTTGGAAAGGTTTGGAATCACTAACTATACTCTCAGAAACAGTTCTAAGCCACTGCTTCAACCAGATGCAACCTGGAGGCACAAGTCCATGAGATCATTTAAAAGAGACCATATGCTGAGCCATAAAGTCATCTCAATAGACGTCAAAAACTGAAATCTTACATAGTCTAGTCTCTGACCACAATCAAATTAGAAATCAACAACATCACACCTTTAAAAAGTTCCAATAGCTTACTTTTAAAACAATCCATGGGTCAAAATAAATCACAAAGAAAATGAGAAAATATTATGAATATTTGGTTCATAAAACATAAACCAAAATTTGTAGGATGCAGTTGAAGTAGTACTTAGAGGAGAATTTATACCTTTAGAGGCTATGTGAGAAAATGAGGTCTGAAATCAATGCTCTAAGCTCCCACTTTAGGAAGGCAGAAAAAGAAATTTAAGCCAAACTAAGTAGGAAAAACTAAAGAGAACAAATCAATTAAAAAAATTAAAAAATGATAAAAATAGGGGAAGAAAACAGAAAACCAAAACCCAGTTTGCTGTAATGCTATACATAATCGATAAAGGTTGAGCTCCACTGATAGAGAAAATAAAGCACAAATTATTATTATCACAAATAAGAGAGGACACTAGCTCAGAGTCTAGACATTGAAAGAATCACATGGGAATTCTATGAAAACTTCAAAAAACTTGACAGCTTGATCAGCAGTCAGCAGATTCCCTGTGGGCCAAATTCAGCTTGTTTCTTATTTTTATACTTTTTATCAGAATAAACCACACATGTCACTTACGTGTCATGTCTGGCTGCTTTTGCACTGTAACAACAGGGTTTGGTGGTTGCACCTGAGACCATATGACCTATGGCGCCTAAAACACTCACTATCTGGTCCTTTACAGAAAAGCTTACTGATTTTTGGATTAGATGAAAGAGACAAATTCCTTGAAGCACACAAACATCAAAATTGACTCAAGAAAAACAGGAAAACCTGAACAGGCCCATGTCTATTAAAGGTACTGAATTTATAGTTACAAACATTCCTACAAAGAACCAGATGGCTTTTCGGGTGAATTCTATCAAACGGTTAAGAAAGTATCAACACTGGGCTTCCCAGGTGGCTCACTGGTAAAGAATTTGCCTGTCAATGAATTAAATATCAAACAAAGGTCCGTCTAGTCAAGGCTAGGGTATTTCCAAGGGTCATGTATGGATGTGAGGGTTGGACTATGAAGAAAGCTGAGCACTGAAGAACTGATGCTTTTGAACTGTGGTGTTGGAGAAGACTCTTGAGAGTCTCTTGGACTGCAAGGAGATCCAATCAGTCCATTCTGAAGGAGATCAGCCCTGGGATTTCTTTGGAAGGAATGATGCTAAAGCTGAAACTCCAGTACTTTGGCCACCTCATGCGAAGAGTTGACTCATTGGAAAAGACTCTGATGCTGGAAGGGATTGGGGGCAGGAGAAGAAGGTGACGACAGAGGATGAGATGGCTGGATGCCATCACCAACTAGATGGACGTGAGTCTGAGAGAACTCCGGGAGTTGGTGATGGGCAGGGAGGCCTGGTGTGCTGCGATTCGTGGGGTCGCAGAGTTGGACACAACTGAGCAACTGAACTGAACTGAACCAATCCCACACAAACTTTCCAAAAACTGGGGAGGAGGAAACATATCCCAGTTCATTTTGGGAGGTCAATATTATCCTGACACCAAAATCAGAAAAAGAGATGACAAATAAAGAAAATTACGAAGAAACCAGCTTTTCCTAAAAACTAGCATGGAGCTGACCCATCACATTCTGATGGACAGTAAAACAAACAAACAAGAAAAAACCTAGTACATACCAAGAGGCGAAGGGCAAGAGATGAAGCAGCCTGGAAACTACACACCATCATACCTGAGCCTGCAATCTTTTACGGTATATAGAAACACAGCTACCTAAATTCCTGCTACAGGGGGCAAACTCCACCCTCCGCTCTCTTCTCCACAGCTCGTATGGCTTATTCACCTTCGACAGCAGTTGCAGTAAAAAAGATGTCTGGCCCCCTCGCCTCAACTCCATTCTGACCTGCAACACAGGATAAACAAAGCTTTGAGCATGTCTTTAACGTTCAAAGCTGTGTCACCAGAGCTACACGCCTGGCAACATGGCACTCACGTCACAGGTAAGTCCCTCCAAGTCTCAATTAGATTTAGGTTTTCATAAGATAAAATCTAGTGGTACCAACTTCATACACTCTCCCCAAGCTCATTGCCACTGGGCGAGTCACAGCCACGCACACCTTCAGTGGGCGGTTAAGTGTGACAACTCTGTCGAGAATGGACTGGCTCAGGCAGTGACTGAATGGGTCAGGAACCAGAGGTTTTGGCTTCTGAGTGATTCCTTCTGTTCCTGCGCATCTCCTGAGTCCTAATAACAGGAGCCCACGCTCGGCGGGCTCCGAAACTCAGAGGGGTTCCCTTTGGAGAACATCAGTGTGCATCCATCTTACTTGGGCAGAGTTCCCCACTTTCCCCATGTTATACTGAGTTTCTCCACCTTCAGTGTCTTGCGCAAGAAAGGATGCTATAAAGAGACAGGGGCCTGACATGTGTGGAGGCTCCTGAGCAATAAAACCATTGTAAGTAATTCCCCAGGATCACCCCAGATGAGCAGGGGTCTCCAGGGAAGCCCTTTTCCATGCTGACAAATGTGAGTTGGGAGGTGGTTTCGTATCACTATCTGAAACTGTGCTTGCCTGCTTTCTCCCTGCCCTCCCTCCCTACATGGAAACTCCAGGAGGGAAGGGGCCTCTCCTATCTCAGCTCCACCGTGTTGCGTGGGCACCTGAAAAACACTTGCCAATGGAGTGGTAGGGAGTGACCATCGGATGCCAGCATGGGAGGCTGACTACCTAACAGTAGGCGATCAGACACTTTATGCAGCTGTCTTGCTCAACTTGCGCCTGGGGTCTGTAGAGACCAGGATCTGCAGAGACCCAACTCTGGAAGCCCCACGTGCTCCTGGAGGGGGATGCTCAACTCACAGCTGGTGTACGAGCGGCTGTCGTCCTCACACATCTTGTGCAGCTGCTGGTACTCCTCCTGGGCCAGCTCGAAGCGCTGCTGCTTAATCTGGTAGATTTCTTTCTTGGCATTGAGAGCCTCCTGGGCTACAATTAAATACTCCTTTAGCATCCGTTCCTGCTCCCGCCTCCACTGCTCTCTGGGATCCTCAATCTGGGTCAGCTCTGAAACGGAAAGGGGAAGAACATGAGGGTCTTCCGAGTCCAATCTTTAGGCTGAATAATTGTGCAGTTACGTGTCTAATCAATACAAAAGTTAATGACTGACCATGATGTACATCATGAAAGCATCTGTATGCTGAACCCTCCCAGAGTCTGGGTCACCTCCTATCAACACAGCCATGTCTGGGTCGAGAAGAAAGCTCTGTAGATGCGTAAGGGAAGACGATACCAGACAATTTTTTTTAATTATTTTTTTTAAAGTTTTATTAAAGTAAAAAAGACATAGAGAAAGCTCCTCACATAGACTTCAGAAGGGAGCAGAAAGAGCGCCCCTTTAATTTATTTTTAATTAGAGGATAATTGCTTTACAATGCTGTTGGTTTCTGCCATACAACGTAAATCAGCCATTAGTGCACATATGTCTCCTCCCTCTTGAGCCTCCGTCCCATCTCCACCCCATCCCAGTCCTCTTAGGTTGTCACAGAGCCCTGGTTTGAGCTCCCTGCATCATACAGCACCTTCCCACTAGCTATCTATGAGTAAATGTTGGTGGACAGGAAGCCAAAGGAGCCCATCACTCTCAAACTAAGAGACACATACAACCTTTCTCTCCCTGCCTTTTTCAACCTGGGATGCTGTTGCCTCTGCTCTCCCTGGGACCAGCTCGCTCCTCTTCTCCTACCTCCCATGCCAGACCAGAACTTTCTGCATGGGAAATCCCCTTCATGGATTTCCTATAAATCCCCCACCTGCTGCTCTGGCTCTGTCATTTAACCAGCTCCTCAAAGGGTTCACGCCTACCTCTAGCTCCGACCTTTCTCCTGAGTGCCCGTCTTTTCTTTCCTCCTGCCTCCAAGAGGCATCACCACGCGGACGGACGCAAAGTACTTGTGAGTCACTGGTCCAAAACAACTCAGTCTCACGCAGCACCCTTTTGCTACCCAAACCACAGCAACCCAAAGGAAGCCACACTGATGAGTGCCTGCTTCTCCACCTGCCCCCTTGGAATGAGTGGCTTCATCTTCATCGACCCACTGAGCCAACTGGGAACTTACCCTCAGGGTACACCTGCCCCTCATCCCTCACACAGACTATTTCATGGGCCCTCCAGAACTGGCCATTCCTGCCCCTGTGTATAATAGTGACTGATGCTGGGATGTCCCTCCTTCTCCCCTTAGTTCAATCAGACTCTCAGAACCTCTGTCCCAAAACACCAAAAGCCATCCTCTGAGTGCTCGCCACAGTCACCTTCCCAACTCTGCTTCCGATTCTATACCACGTGAGCCTCTTTTAAAGCACAAGGTCTTACCAGGGCATGATGAATGTTCTGGAATTAGAGGTGATAGCTGGACAACACTCCATGCACCCAATGGTGAACCTTACAGTCTGTGCCTCTCACCTCAAAATGGTTACAAATGTAAATTCTATGTCATCTCTACCCCACCCCCGCCCGCCCCACCACACATACACATACACAGGAGCACTCACTAGGATGTTTAAAGTAAGTTTCTTTTGAAATCTCCTTCGAGAAACATCCCCTAACCTCTTTCACACTGTTAGCCCAGGGCTCCCCCCCCCCCCCGGAAAGCCTCTCTGGGTCTTAAAAGCTCCCATGGAGAAATAAAAAATAACAAAACTCAGGGTCTTGACTTAGCCCTGGTGTTTAGATTCAGTGGACCTGGGTGGGAGGCAGGGGGAGGTCACAGCTGTTTTAAGTGCCCAGATGTCTCTGATGATGATTTAGGCATCAGACTCACCAAGGTCAACAGGCATCGCACGCACTCTGTCCAGGGCCCCTGAGGGTCTTGGGAACCCTGAAGGTGACCAGCCCAGGGCCCCTCTGGTCCCTCACTGCACTGTCAATCAGCACAGTTCCAACTTAGCATGTGACTGCTCAGGTTCTCTGTCTTTAAAGAGCTTTCCCCTTACATCTGTGCTGGCAAGAGTTAAGATTCCAGGGGAGCTTCCTTGGTAGTCTAGTGGCTAAGAATTCTCCCTGCAATGCAATGGACACGGGTTCAATCCCTGGTCTGGGCAGATTCCACATGCTGCACAGTAATTAAGCCTGTGCGTCACAGCTACTGAGCCCACACACTACAACTACTGAAGCCTGTGTTTTACATCAAGAGAAGCCACTGCAAAGAGAAGCCTGAGCACTAGAACTAGAGAGTAGCTCCTGCTTACTGCAACTAGAGAAAGCCCACATCTGCAACAAAGACCCGTCACAGTTTGGTTCGGTTTGGTTCAGTCACTCAGTCGTGTCCGACTCTCTGCGACCCCATGAATCGCAGCACGCCAGGCCTCCCTGTCCATCACCAACTCCTGGAGTTCACTCAGACTCATGTCCATCGAGTCCGTGATGCCATCCAGCCATCTCATCCTCTGTCGTCCCCTTCTCCTCCTGCCCCCAATCCCTCCCAGCATCAGAGTCTTTTCCAATGAGTCAACTCTTCGCATGACGTGTCTAAAGTACTGGAGCTTCAGCTTTAGCATCATTCCTTCCAAAGAAATCCCAGAGTTGATCTCCTTCAGAATGGACTGGTTGGATCTCCTTGCAGTCCAAGGGACTCTCAAGAGTCTTCTCCAACACCACAGTTCAAAAGCATCAATTCTTCGGTGCTCAGCCTTCTTCACAGTCCAACTCTCACATCCATATATGACCACAGGAAAAGCCATAGCCTTGACTAGATGGACCTTAGTCAGCAAAGTAATGTCTCTGCTTTTGAATATGCTACCTAGGTTGGTCATAACTTTTCTTCCAAGGAGGAAGCGTCTTTTAATTTCATGGCTGCAGTCACCATCTGCAGTGATTTTGGAGCCCCAAAAAATAAAGTCTGACACTGTTTCTACTGTTTCCCCATCTATTTGCCATGTGATGGGACCGGATGCCATGATCTTCGTTTTCTGAATGTTGAGCTTTAAGCCAACTTTTTCACTCTCCTCTTTCACTTTCATCAAGAGGCTTTTTAGCACCCATCACAGTAAATAAATAAATAAATAAATCTACAGAAAAGAAGAGCTTGATTCTGAGAAGCAAGTTTTCTGGAATGGCGTCTTTGGCCCATTATCACAATAAAAACCTTTCTTGTCCTCAGGGAAGAAAAAAAAGTTGAGTTCACTAAAGGTGTCAGAGAGCGGAGGTGGCATGACCCTGGAGATGACGTCTTCAGCCACATCCTCCATGGTGCTGGGTCACCCCAATTATACTCAAGGTGGTTGGAAGAAAGTCCTTGGTGATTACTTGGTTTCCCAGTTCGTGGCCATGTCTAATGTGTCATATCGAATCCTTGAGGGTGGATCCTGGGTCTCACTTTCCTGAGTGGCCAGCATGGAGGGGTGCTTTTTAAAACTTGCTGTGACTCAGTGAGCAGGCAAGCAAGGCACACCCACAGCAAAGAAGGGGACACAGCAGGAGGAGAGCAGGGTTTATGAGAGAAGAGCCAGCACAAGGTGGTCCTGGGCCTTGGCAGGCTTTCCAGAAAAGTCATGTAAGGCCAATCCCTGTGCCGTTCAGTAACGCCACCCGGGCCCGGAGACAGTGGAGCCCTGACCTGAGGGGAAGGTGGCCCAGATGGCCAGAAACTCCAGTTGCATGCAGCCCTGAGGTGCTCGGCAGCCAGGCCAGGGGACTGTGGCCCCTGGGTGCAATCTTGCTAAGCACCACGTCCATCCTGTCAGCAGTGGATCTGCCTAAGAAGCCCTCCTGCCCATGGGGTAACCACAGCAGAGGGCGGCAAAGCTGGGGCCACACTCACCCCTCTGCTCAGGCATTGGTTAAGAGCCAAATCACTGCAGGCTGAGTACCTGAAAATGCCCCCAGACAACACCAAGTGTCCCTTGGAGGTAACGCCAGCCCTGGATGAGAACCACTGCTCCCAATAATTCTATAGAGAAGTCTGGCATGGTCTAGGACCTGTGATTTTAGCTGTGGTCTTTACATCATTTTCTCCCTTCCCAAAGCTCCAAAAAGTTTGGCACATTACAGTTAAAAATCAAAGGGATAAGACAAAATGAAGTTCAGATCATCATTTGGGCATTTATTGTTAGAAGAACTTGTAAATTCCACTCTGCAAGAAATACTCTCCTCACTTGGTTAGCGACTTCTATTACCAGACTGCCTGGGAAATTTATAAAATTTATTCCTTCTATCAGGTATTCAAACTCTGCATTCAACATATTCCATGCAGTCCTGGGCAACATACAGGGCAACATACAAGCCAACATACAATTGCTTCAATTTTTGAACAACTCAGCTAACGAAGACTTCAGATGACATTTATAAAATCTAGTTTAATGCTGTGTTGGAGAGTGAATAACAACTGTTTCACTCTACAGAAAGAGTTCCTAGCATCTGTGAGATCAACATGAAAACTCAATCATATATAACAACTCAAGCGTGGCATTCTACTTACTATTTATGTGGTCCATGTAATAAATTCCAATTTGTTTATCATATACAGTTTCCCATCCTAAAGGAAGTTCATCCCCAACACAGTCAGCAAAGGTCAATGGCTTTGTTATCCTGCAAAATAAAATTACGAAAGCAAATATGAAAGTGATGTCAATTTCACCTAAGTTTGCTGAGCCGACTCTAGAATTTGGTTTCAATACAAAATTCTGTATCATCTTAACAAACTGACTGCTTTTGTTCCAAGTATTTGGTTAGAAAAGTCAGTCACGGACTTTGCCTAAATAATCATCAGTAACAGTATCAGTATACTCATGGTTAAAAGCATGACTATCCCACAACGCAACCTTAAACACCAGTGAAAACAGATATTGACAGTTACAAAACAGGTAAAACAAGCATCTCCGAAGCTGTATGCTTAATGAGTTGATGACAATGGAATGTGGCTCTGCCACAACATGAGAGCACCTATGTTTTGTTCTCATTCTCTGACAAATGTTCCCCGGTCTCAACTTTCGGTTTCTGTACATTACAGTGTCAATGTATTTAAAATGTATTTGTAAGTTTCATCTATACCCCAACCCCCACCGGGCATAAGCAAAGGAGTTAAATGCTTACCACTGACCAAAGGCAAAAAGCCAAACAAGCATGGTAACGATACAAGGAGATGCCTACTAAATACTGCCTGGATTCCTTACTCAGTAGGAGTCAGAAACTGCAAAGGATCCTCTTTGTTTTCTGGCAAAAAACAACAAAAGCATATTGTCTACAGACGTTTCTCCTTGAAGTCAATCTGATCCAGGAAAGCTTGGCTTGACACAGAGAGATAAAGGAAAGGTTTTCCAGATAAGTAGAACCTCCCCCTCCCCTACACCTCATGATCACAGAGATTGACAGGACAGCTGTGGTATAAAACAGGCCACCCCTAAAATTGTCTGAGTCAGGGCAGCTATCTATTCAGTTGTCTCTAAAAATGCACAGTGACTGGTATGCATGAGAATCTGATAACCTAAATTTCACTAACTCAATCTTCCCACATCTCTGTTTCAGTCTCTCACCCCAGAAAAGTGAGACACCACAACCACTGCCAAACCCCACAAGACCAGTATGAATTTTGAACATGTTATTTCCCCAAACTGGTTTGACAACAAAGTTCTGTCTCTCTCAGCAGTTTTTACAAACTGATCAACACCATCAGAACAACACTGATCGGTCTCATCTTCATTTTAAACATATGGTTTTAAGAAGTTAGGAGTCAATATCCAAACAGAAATATATATATAGAAAGTAAAACACACCCTTGGAAATCCTCTTAAATACAATGTGCTCAAAACCCTACAACATCACAAGATGAGCCTACTGCATACCCTTTGTCCCGGCCCCAAACACCAACGTCCACAGCACAGTTCCTTTACAGGTAGGGAATGGGATAGTGGTGGCATGGCTCCAAGTCAAACAAGTAATGGCAGGGTGTTGTGCATGACTCAAGTCCTGAATGGGACCAAACCACAACACAGTGTCACCTGAAGATAAACTGAGTTCTGAGCACATCTCTGCTATTCTAGATTCACGCATAAGCCTAGAGAAAATGGCCAAGCACAGGAGCATTCAAAGCATCTCTTATATATATGACCTCATTTAGTCAACAAACATATGTGGGAAGCCTGCTCTTCCAGTGCTGCTGAACCCAGCTCACTTAATTTGTGTTGTTGTTGTTGTTGAGTCGCTAAGTTGTATCCGACTCTTTGTGACCCCCATGTACTGTAGCCTACCAGGCTCCTCTGCCCATGGAATTCTCCAGGCCAGAATACTGCAGTGGGTTGCCATTTCCTCCTCCCAGGATCTTCCTGACCCCGGGATCGAATCCATGTCTCCTGTGTCTCCAGCACTGCAGGCGGATTCTTTGCCTGCTGAGCCGTCAGGGAAGCCCCTGGAGGATGTGTCATCCTGAGAAATAGATGGATAAATCCGAACAGCAGATTCAGAGAACAATGACCCTGTCTCAACTGCCTTTGACCCCCAGCACCTGGCCTAAGAATAAGTACGCTGCATTTTTACAAACATTTTGTTCATTAAGGGAAGGAGAATTAATATATTTTACAGTAAAGAATCCGCCTGTCAATGCAGGAGACACAAGGGACATGGGTTAGATCCCTGGGTTGGGAAGATCCCCTGGAGAAGGGCATGGCAACGCACTCCAGTATTCTTGCCTGGAAAATCCCATGGACAGAGAAACCTAGCAGGCTACAGTCCATGGGGTTGCAAAGAGTTGGACATGACTGAGCGACTAAGCACATAACTCAAGCACTCTCCTACAATCAATAGATACATTATTTCCTAATAGATATATTATTTCCTAATTTCCACTAGAGTAAGTATTCACGATTCAACATTTCAACAATTTCTCAAATAGTCGAAGAGTTTCCATGTAAGCCAGAAATCCTACACCTATGTGTATACCTACGAGAAACGAAAATATATATCCACCCAAAAGAATGTCCATAGCAGCATTATTCGCCGTAGCCAAAAGGTGAAAACAACTAAGGGCCATCAACTGATGAATGGACAAATAAAATGTGGTCTATGGATGGAATGTGATTCAGTCATAAAAAAAGAATGAAGTACTGGCAAACACTACAATATGGATGAACTTTGAAGTTACTGTGCTGGGTGACAGAAGCCAGACACAGAGGCTACATGCTGTATGCATTCATCTACGAGAAATGTCCAGAATATGCAAGTTCACAGAGACAGAGGGTAGATCAGTGATTTCAGGGGTTAGAGATAAAGTGGGAATGGGGTGTGATTGCTAAGAGGTTGTTAGGCTTCCTTTAGGGGGTAATTACACTAAGAACTAGTGAATGGCATGCTTTAAAGGGAGACTTCTATGGTATACATGAATTATATCTTCATTTAAAAAACTACGACGAAGGGAACATCTTTATGCATAAAGCTTGTAAACTGTATTTACAATTATTTTCTTTGAAAGATGCCAGAAATAAACTTACAGTGTTAAAGGATATGAAGCTCTTTTTTCTTTATCGTAAATCCAATGTAAAATATTCAGACAGTAAAATATAAAGCATAGGAAATAAAAGCACCTATGATCCAGAAGTCCTGGATTGATGGTTTAGCTTATTTTCCTACATTTCTCCACAGCTGATATCACACTAGATACAATTTCATACACTCATTTTTTTTTCCCTCGTGTCCTTTAAGTCTCTGTCACCATTGCTTTCTATCACGTGAGAATCTTCTGCCACATGCAGTGAACCGTAACTGTTTTACCAGGAACCTCAAGTCATCAATTTAGCCACGTTCCAATGTTCTGTTCTTTCTTATAAATAATGGATATGAGCTTATAGCAAACCCTTGATGCACACTGCCAAACTGCTTTAACATCAGCACATGCTCCTAGCAGTGGAATAAGAAATGGGCTTTTTCATCACCCTGCAGGGATCTCTTGAATACATTTGTTCAAGGGCTCAGGACAAACCTGGACAGCACGAGCACGCTTCACTATCAAGGAACTAGCAGGTATGGCGCACAACATAAGTGCCTCAGCATTTTCAGAATGTGGAGGAGCTGGGTGATGAACTGAGGGGCTGGGCACTCAGTGTTCCCCAAGGCGAAGCCCCCGTGTGGTCATTTCTCCCCAGTCTCCTCCTATCTGAGCAACACTGACCCGGAGTCGCTGACTTCCCCACTTCTCAAACAGCTCCTGTTGGCCTCGGCAGAGGAAATGAATACGTTTTGCTGGTCGTTCTTATTAGACTTGGTCCACAGGAAGGGGGAGAATCTGGAGGATGCAGACATGGGCTTCTTTTTGTTCCCTTTTGCCTACTGCATCCTGTAGGGCTCTTTAAGAAGTGGCACTGGGGGTTTTCCCTGGTGGCTTAGTGGTATAGAATCTGCCTGCCAATGCAGGAGACACAGGTTTGATCCCTGGTCTGGGAAGATCCTACACGCCACAGAACAACTAAGCCCCTGCGCCACAACTACTGAGCCTGTGCTCTGCAAAAAGAGAATCCACCACAGTGAGAAGCCTGTGTGCCACAGCTAGAGGAAAAGCCTGTGGAGCAACAAAGATAAATAAAATAACATAACAACAAAATAAAATAACAACAAAAAAGAAGCGGCACTGGACCATCTCAGCCATTACCAGTTCCCAGAGAAACTGCCGAGAAACCTTGGATAAGTCATTCCTTCTGTTCCTGGGCCTGCCTCAGTTTCCTAATCTTTAAAATGGAGGTGATCTGATGAATCTCATGGGGTCCTGCTGGCTGGGTGTGGCCTCCTGAGTTACAGCGCGGAGACCAGCTCCATCCACTCCACCTCCTGCCTCCCCCTCCACCTCCAATAGACTTGCTTGAGACTGTATTAGTCTTATGTTGTTGTGACCAACTGCCACAAAGTAGGTGACATTAAACAACATGTGTCATCTTTCAGCTCGGGAGACTGGAAGCCCAGATTGATTATATTGAACTAAAACCAAGGTGTCCATAGACTGCATTCTCTGGAGGCCCTAGGGAGAAGCCATTCTCTCTTGTTTTCCAGCTTTGAGACTGCTGGCATCCGTGGTGGCTTCCAGCATCTTGAAAGCCAGCCACGGTCAGTAGGGTCTTTTCCAGGCATCTTCCCTCTGCTTTTCATTGACTCAAACAAAAAAATAACACTTACAGTTCACAGGCAGATTCACAGGCTAATCTGAAGAGCAAACAGCTCCTCAAACAAATCTTAAGGGAAGAGGAGACACAGGTTTCATGAATAGCAGTGAATCCACAAGACAAATGATCACAGAGAATCATATGCAGGTAAAACCTTTTCCCCCAAGACTGCAACTGCAGACCTTCAGTCTGCACCATCTTTGATTTAAAAAACAAAAGCCCAGCAGCAGACTCACTGCTTCAGTGGCAACAGGTGTTCCCACTATCTTTGATGCCTCAACCAGATACCTCTCACTGAGATTTGTCTATGTGTCATTCTGAGGGACCAAACATCATTTAGGGACACACTTGTGTTCCTGAACCTCCGCATGCAAAGCCAGGTGGCATCGTGAATGGAAGGGAACAGCTTTTTGCAGTGGAGAAATGGGCTGGCTAGCCTGAAAGGAGGTGGAACCTGACCACAGTCAACTCACTCAAGTTCAAAACTCACTGTTACTGAAATCCCAGTGGGGGTATCAATTGGGTCATAGAACCCCATTGAGAATCATGGCAAATGCAACTTTCATTAGTCACAATAGGACAGTTCTGCTTGGTCAGGTGAGCCAATATTTAACGGCTACCCTCCTATAAGTCCACTTTTGTTACCCAAAGCAATTGAGTAGGAATAAGACAAACAGGTCCACCAAACCTCTGCTTCATCTTCCTCTTGGGCTCACAGAAAAATCACATTCTCCAGCCTCCGTGTAGCTAAGTGGAGCCCCATGGCCTGGCTCTAGCCAATCAGTTGCAGGCAAAGGTAACGTACACCCCTTCCAGGCTTGTCCCACAAGCTCCTGGCAGGACCCTCCATGCCCTCTCACATCTTTTGTCTGTCAGCCAGAAGCAAACAACTCAGCAGAGAATGACTGCTACAGTCTGAATATGTGTCCCCCAGAATTCACATGTTGAAATACCCAACATGGTGGAATTAGGAGGTGGGACCTGAGGGAAGTGTTTGGGTCATGAGGGTGCAGCCCTTGGGAATAGGATTAGTGCCCTTATAGAAAACCCTAGAGAGCTCCATAATATTCCCACCTTGTGAGGACACAATGAGGAGTTGCTGGCTCTGAACTATGGAGAGAGCTCTTACCAGAACCTGACCATGTTGGAGCCTTGATCTTTGATCTCCAGCCTCTCAAACTGTGAGAAAAACATGTCTGCTGGTTATAAGCAAACCAGACTGCGATATTCTGTAATAGCAGCATGGGTGGAGTAAGACCAGAGCAAAACCTGAGAAGTTGAGAGAACCAAGCCACGGAAGAAGTCTGGGTGGATCAAAGAGTCTGGAGAGCCCCTTCTCCACCCCGATAGGCCACATTAAATTGACATAAGCAACAAACTTCTATCTGTTAAGCAACTGAGACTTTGAGTTGTTTGTTAGAACAGTCAGCTAACTAACACATCTGGAGATCTGGAAAAAGGAGAGAAATACTCAGAACCTGCAAGAAGTCTGAACATTTAACCTTATTTGGTTATGTGAGCATCGTTAGTGATTCAGAGCATGTTAGCCAAGTATAGACATTATTGGGAAAGGGCTGGATACCTTATATTTCTCCTGCCATGGAGCCTGGAGAGGGAAGGGGTGAGCAGGACCACTGTCCATATTTCTGTTATTGACAGCACTTACCACTTTGTAATCACACAGGTTCACACACTGGTGAACAGAAGTCACAACACCTGAAAAAGACCGCGAACTGGTGACTAAGTAAGTGTAAGGTCCTTCACAGTGTATGTTCTGTTAAATCACACTGACAATGTGTAATTGTCACAATGTGTCCATTGTCCACAATGGATGGACACTGCCACAACTTGTAAAGGTGTCATGGGAGAAAAAAGTCCAACTGAGGCAACTATATTTTTAAGAACTTACTAGTGAGGATGAGCCTGGGAAAATGACTGTTTGGCTGTGCCTCAGTTTTCTCATCTTTACTATGGGGTGGTGGAGCTGAAAGGCTGTAACCATTACAAAGATTTGGGGCACTTTTTACATACTGCATAAACATACATTTTCCTTCCATGCTATATTTTCCCTCTAAAAACTGGGGGAATGTGATCATTATTCTCATTTGGCAGTATAATACTGTACGAGTGGAACAACATAGTTTAAAATCCTAGGACTGAGGTGCTAGAATGGAGGGGTGAGCAAGAGACTGTCTTTCACAAGCCTCTGGTGGGGATCTGGAAAGAGCCAGGTTCCTAAGAGCATAAAACCTCTGACAGGGAACTGCTTCCCTTCCCTCAACACCCACTGCCCCCATGCCCCTGGCCCCGTCTGTCCACCCACCTGCCTAGCAAGCTCTGCTTGAACAGCTATTCTCAAACTTGGAGCACTCTCTCTTTCCCATGCATCCCTCCTGCCCTCTTCCTGCTCAATCTTGTTCCATCTTCCAAGATTTGATGCAGATCCCTCCTGTCCAGGGTCTTCCTTGTAGATCAGATGGTAAAGAATCCGCCTGCAATGCAGGAGATGCAGGTTCAATTCCTGGGTGGGAAAGATCCCCTGGAGGAGGGCATGGCAACCTACTCCAGTATTCTTGCCTGGAGAATCCAATGGACAGAGGAGCCTGGTGTCAAAGAGTCGGACATGAGTGAGTGAATTTCACTTTCACTTTCCTCCTGTCCAGCCCCAGCCCACTGCAGCAGGAAGTAAGCCGTCCTTTCTTGCGCCAGCCTCAGCATTTCCTCTCTCCTCCTGGGACATTTCCTAAAACTCTATGTAGAATGTGGTTATCGGCTCACACAGCATCTCCCAGAACATTTGTTTCCTCTGGGCAAGACTGGCACCTCCTCTGGCTCTGATCTGCCCCCACAGAGTTCCAAAGCGCACCCACTAGGTGCTTGGCTGCACACACAGCATGAGTCAGACACAACCCAATCGATGGCGAAGGCAGCCCGCCGCCCAATATACATCCACACCGCTCAAGAGCTGTTCTCCCACATCTTTGTATTCACAGAACATGCTCACGAGCAGGTGTGCAGATCTGAGATTGGAGAGACTGGATGCAAGAGAGACGGTTGCTGCACGGTGGATGCAGGCTTCCTCTTCAGGGCTGGGAGGGACAGGTGCTTGGGGTGTATTTACCAGAGCACCAGGAAAGGTGGGCAACTGCATCCTGGACGCACAGTGCTAACAACAGAGAGCCAGTGTGGGCTGGAGGGCCCTCACTGGGAGACCCACAGTCAGCTCGGGGCCTTCCAATCTGCCACAGCTGCTTTCCTCCAAGCCCCCGGCACCCACCCAAACCAGGCCTCAGAATCTAGTCCACTTCTGATGGACGCCAATGGCTCCTCCTCCCTGGGCTCCCAACCAGGCTGGCTGGCCACTGTGGAAAAGCCCAGCCCCTGGGGTTCTAAGCCGGGGGGCATGGAGAAATGATGACTCCCAAGAGTCTGACTTCTGGAACCCGCCATTTACAAAGAGGAACCAGGAGAGCAGGCATTCCAAAATAAACAGGCAGAAAGCAGATCCGAGGCTGTCGGGGACTAGAGTGGGAAAGCAGGGGATGGAAGATGGAAATGTTCTAACACCAAATTGAGGTGATGGTCATCCAGCTGCATTCAGTCACTACAACTCATTGAACTACACTAAAATGGTGACTTTTGTGGTACGTAAATTGCTGTTGTTTTGTCACTTTCCATGTTGGACTCTTTGCGACCCTAAGAATTGTGGCCCACCAAGCTTCTCTGTCCATGGGATTCTCCAGTCAAGAATACTGGAGTGGGGGACTTCCCTGGTGGTCCAGTGGATGAGACTCTAAGCTCCCAATGCAGGGGGCTGAGGTTCTATTCCTGGTCAGGCAACTAGATCTACATGCGGTAACTAAAAGTTAGTGTGCCGCAACTAAGACCTGGCATGGCTAAATAAATAAATTAAATAAATATTTAAATCTTAAAAAAAAAAAGGAGACTGGAGTGGGTTGCCATTCCCTTCTCCAGGGTGTCTTCTGGGATCAGGGATCAAATCCACATCTCCTGTGTTGCAGGTGAATCCTTTACCACTGAGCCACCTGAGAAGCCCTGGTATATAAATTACACCTTACTAAAAGGTATGTTAAAAAATAAATACACACATGCACTGAGACTCCTAACAAGTACTTCATTTACAGTGGGAAGAGACAATTTCAGGATTCCAAGTCATATGAAATTCTGGAGAGAAGGAAAAAAAAAAACCAAGGACATAGGTGACTGTCATCTCACTCATGTTAAGCTGTTATCTGGTGATTTTGATTCATACATTCTAAGTCATGGCTGATCAATGTCCCAGAAGTCTTCCAAATCGCTAAACACATATTAAAACATTCTCTAAACCCATCATTCCCAGTCCTCTGTATTTGAGTCACATTACTCAATGCTCGTGCTATAGCCACAGCCCATTAGTGAGCTCTGAAATTGACAGAGTATGTCCCAATCAGTGTTTTGGTTTAAAAAGAAAATACTGGAGCATATTACACCACACAAGGGTAAGACGGTACATATTATGTCATGAAACTTTTCTTTCCGTTGCACATGTGACACAAATGCTCTCCTACTTTCTGGAGCAGTCAGCAGTACTTTGAAAGGCAATGCTCCACGATATACCTACAGGTGAGTGTATCCAGTCACACAAGGACCACCGTGCTCAATGTGTGGGGCTGCTGCCCACCAGCCTGCAGGTTTTGCAGACAGCACTGAAAGTGTACAGCCACAGCCATGAGCCCCCATTGTGCTCAGGCGGATGGGAGAAATCTTCCTCAATCAGCACCATTATCACCATCTCCACTTTACCTAGGAGGGCCCTGAGTTCAGGGATGTGCACCTAAGAACTGGCGAGACCAGGAGGAGATTCCTGCACGGGTCACCGGGGGCTCTCTGCACGTCCATCAAGTGCAAAGAAGGGATTCCAGGCAAGAATAAAGGGTTCCTGTCAGCCAGGAACCACCATCTCTGAGAAAAATACTAGAAATTAAGATGCTGAATAAGCTTAATAAGAATAAGCACGCGTGCGTGTGTACTTAAGTCACTTCATTCGTGTCCAACTCTGTGCGACTCTATAGACTGCAGCCTGCTGGGCTCCTCCAACCGTGGGAATCTCCAGGCAATAATATTGGAGTGGGTTGCCGTGCCCTTCTCCAATAGGTCTTCCCAATCCAGGGATTGAACCCAAGTATCTTATATCTCCTGCATGAGCAGGTGGGTTCTTTACCACTAGCACCACCTGGGAAGCCCAAGGATAAGGATATACGCACCATATGCAGATTTTCAGTAATCTTTATCCTTCTTAACTCTCCTGACAAATTGCTAATGATGATTGCTCCAAAGAGACTACAGTTTGGGAAGTTAATGACCATCTTCTTATTTTTAATATGACCAAAATGATAGAAGAGGAATTTAAAATACTCCTCAAAAAAAAAAGTACAGTATTATAAACTTTTGGTTCTTACTACTGAGTACAACAGACAGGAAGGGATATTTAAAAATCAAAAGGGGAGGTTTTAAGGAAGGATTTGGGAAAAAAAAAAAACCAGCAACAATTGACGGAAGAAGAAAATTCAACTGAAATAGGAGAGGAAAACCCCACTGGCCAAGGAGAGCAAAGAGACCCAACAATAACATTCTTTAGAAATGGCATCACATGGGGAGGCGACTCGGGAAGGTCTGGCCATCCTTTCGGCACAGGCACACAGCGACGGAGAAGGCACACAACTCCGGACTCTCTGATCTGTGTCAGGTTTGCAAATACTGCCGGCATCAAGCTCTTCCCTGAGCATTGTTCCCAGTTGCAGTAAGTCCTGCACCAGGCTTCTAAGAGTAACAGCTCAAGGATTTTATCGCCCACCCTTTTTTGCATTAATTACCACCAAAAAATAAAAATAAAAAATAAACGCACACACAACTTTTTGCATGTGTGCTCAGTCACTAAGTTGTGTCTGTCGGACTCTTTTGCAACCCCATGGACTGTAGGCTGTCAGGCTCCTCTGACCATGGGATTCTCTAGGCGACAATACTGGAGTGGGTTGCCATTTCCTCCTCCAGGGGATCTTTCCAACCCAGGGATAGAACTCGTGTCTCCTGCACTGGCAAGTGGATTCTTCAGCAGTAACTTAACGTGTTTTCTTTGGGGAATGAGAATTCCATTCTTTATAGATGCCCCTTTGCACATATCAGCATCTGAATCCATGAATAAAAGCAGAAAGGAAAATGCCTGAACATCTAAAGCGTTCAGTCGCCCATCAAGCTCGGATGAAGGAATACGTCGCAGCTAAGGATGTGGGGACTGGCAAATTCTCAGTCTTTCAGTTCTTCAATCTCTTTGGGAACCTGAGACAAGCCATCACTCTCCTCCCTAGAAAAATGTGTTTACACAAATACCCAAAGAGCTGCCCTCGTATATACACAAAATGCTGCCTGTCTGGGAAGTCCAGTTTTGGGAACCCTGTACCCAAAGCACCCCACCCAGGGGCAAGAGGCGAGAGAGCTCCTCGTACCAGCTCCTGGGGTAAAGACCAGTTCCAGCTCTAGAGAAAGGAGCATCCAGGCCACTTCTGATCTGCCAAGGAAGACAGGGGACCTGCCCAGGCCTCGTGCAGGTGGGGTGAGAACAGGTGAGTCACAAGGAAGCCTCTGCTGGAAGGCACGGGCGCAGCCTGCGTGCAAGGCTGCAGTTTACAAGCTGCAGGGAGGCCTGAGGAATGGAGGCGGGGCGTGGACATCCAATCTGCTTCTCGGGAGGAAAGTCCCTCAGGCTACAGGGAAAGTGGACAGCAGAAGAGGGAGAAGAGGTGGGAAGGCTAACAGGACTCAGCACTGCCACTGTTTCCGGGTTCCTATTGGGTTCACCCCCAACAGGGACATCAGGAAACATGGGGCTGAAGGTCTCTGGGGCAGCCGGGGGGCGGGGAGGTGCGCCTCTGCACTAATGTGGGCCCGCCCCGTGGGAAACTCATTCTCCCTGCAAAGGTTCTACCTCACAGGGGCTCGAGACTCCCCAAGGAGGCAGGATGGGGCATCACTGCCTCTACGGCAGCATCACTGGTGGGCAGACACCAGCGGGGAGCGCAGGCACAAGCAAGGCAGGCGGGGACCACTAGGCTGGAGGAGAGTGTCCAGGAACTAGGAAGAAATACCCGCCAGACTGCAGGCACTCGGGCAGAGGCTCTGCGCATGCTCTGCTGGACACTGGCTGGGGAGCTGGGGTCAGGCTGGGCAGGACTGCTGGCTGCTGAGAGCAAAAACACAAGGCCCACCTGCATCCAAAACAGAAAGCAACATCTAGGACAAGTAATTCATGCTTTTTTTGAAATACAAGTTGTTGTTGTTGTTGTTTTTAACTACTTGTTGGTGCACATCTCCTAGACCTAAAGCCACCAGCACTCGGCACCTGAGCCCACCTGGTCAGAGCTCGGAGATGTCACCCCAAACCACCCTGAAGGTCAATGGGGCCGGCCCCTGGATCATTGCTTCCCATCATGCGCCTGGGGTCTGCTTCATGATGGCAGAGGGGACACAAGTGAAGGAAGGAGTTCTTCCAAGGACCAGAAACCAAGGAAGAACAATGGACTCCACCTGCCTGGCTCTGGGGCATCCCAAGTCTTAGTCGCTCAGTTGTGTCCGACTCTTTGTGACCCCATGGACGGCAGCCCGTCAGGCTCCTCTGTCCATGGGATTCTCCAGGCAAGGATACTGGACTGGGTTGCCATTTCCTTCTCCAGGGGATCTTCCTGACCCAGGAATCGAACCCCGGACTCTTGCATTGGTAGGAAGATTCTTTACCAGCTGAGTTACCTGGGACATCAAGGCCCAGCAATCCAATCGCAGAGAATGAGATCGCAAAGAGCAGGCCTTATCCTCCCCCAAACCAGCCCAATGCTCTCGACCGAGATGACCTTAACCCATCTTCTGACTCCAAGGGTCCCCAGCCCCCTTTCCCTGCAGAGGCTATCTGACTACAAGTAGGGGCAATCCTGCTCCCGAGACTCTGCTCTGAATCTTCATCAAAGGGTAAGTGTCTTCAGACACCCCCACCAGAAATGTGCACATCACAAAGTCAAGGATCCTAGAAGTCCTGCTTCCTCAGTACCTGGCACAGACACTGACCCTATAGTAGAAGTGCACTATGCTTAGAGGGATGGAGGGAGAAATGGAGTGATAGGGAGAGATGGAAGGGTGGAGGAAAGGATGGACAGAGAGAAGAATGGACGGAGGAAAGGATGGATGGAATGAAGGATGGACAAAGGGTCTGATGAAGGGATGGATAGATGGATAAACAGTTGGATCAGTACATGGGTCAATGGAAGGAAGGAAGGAAAGATATACAGAGGGATGGATGGATGGATGGATGATGAACAGAAGGATGGAGGGAGAAAGGGAGGGATGAGGAGATGAATTCATCTATACAGATTAGTGGGGAAGAAACTTCTAGCATAGGAAGAAGAGAATGGAATGAGTTAAGGGAAAAGTCTATCTTCCTATCGTGTCCCTACAAGTCAGAATTCCCAAATCAGGCCCCCTAGGACTTATAGGCAAACACATTCCAGGCAGGCTTAAGGGGCCAGAGGGCAGCCCCATTCCTTCGTGTCTCAATTAGGCTTTATTTCCTTAGACTGCTTTCCTAACTGAGATGCTGGAAGGTAACAAAAGAAGGAGCTGAACTCAAACCACACACCAATCAAGGAGAAGTCACCTCAAAATTTGCTATTGATTTGATTCTCAGCGAGGCCACTCTGAGAAAGGGTGGGTGATTTGAGGGTGCCCTAGAGAGGGACTTTCCTGTACCGTCCATGCAGGCAGCCACTAGCCACATGTGGCTAGCTATTGAAATTAGTTAAAATGAAAAGTTCATTCTTTGGTTGCACTGGTCGTCTTTTAAGCATTCAAGAAATATGTGGGTCTAGTGGCTGCCATACTAGACAGGGCAGACATGGACTATTCCAATCCCATCATTACAGAATGTTGTATTGGACAGCACTGCTCTAGACAGTCACAGGGGAGGACACTGATGTCTCATGGGAAGGAGACTGGGTGAAAAGGAATAGAGACAAGCAGCAGACAACAGCTCACGGAAGTATTTTCCCCAAGCAGCATATATTTTAAGGTTCAAAATCTTAAAATACATGGACACTCTTTGGTTCACTAATCCTGCCAGTACAGTGATTCTCAACTAAGGGCCACGGTGCCTCCTGCAGACACTTGGTAGTGTCTGAAGATACTTTTGGTTGTTACAGGGGTGGAGGGGACGTGCTACTGAGTCTGCAGAGCAGAAGTCAGGAATGTTGCTACACCCTCTACAATGCACAGAGCACCTCCCCCACAAAGACTCACCCAGGCCAAGATCTAAAATAGGTGAAGAGCTTAATATATACAGAGGGGCATCACAGTACTATATACAATAACAGGAAAAAGGAAACAAGCCAAATGGCCAACAATAGGATGGGATCCAATAAACTACTGCCCAGCAACAATCATGCAACAGTCAGTCACTGGGGACCTGCCACATGCCAGGCTCTGCTCAGGCAATGCAGATAATGGTGGTGGTGGTGGTGGTTTAGTCACTTCAGTCATGTCTGACTCTGTGCGACTTTATGGACTACAGCCTGCCAAACTCTTCTGTCTATGGAATTCTCTAGGCAAGAATACTGGAGTGAGTTGCCATTTCCTTCAACAGGGCATCTTCCCGACTCAGGGACTGACCCCACATCTCCTGGATTGAAGGTGGATTCTTTACTCTTGAGACACCAGGGAAGCCTAATGGAGCAAACAGCAAAACAGAATTCCCCTCCTTGTGAGACCTACTTGGGATAATGTTTAAAGTGTGTTTAATAAGACACTGTAATAACTTGAAAGTGCTTTGCCTACTCGTCAGGGAGAAAGAGTGACTATAAAATTACTTGATATATGACCACATTTTAGATTCTTTATTTACATAAAGAAAAAAGATGAGCTAGAGAAGACACCCAAACACAGTGGCTACTGTAGGTAGGGACTAGATGGGACTGTGGTATGTCCATACCAATAAAATAAGCCCTTTCTGTTTATTCATTCTACTATTTCTTGAGAGTTTGATATTGAAACTCCAACTAAACGTCTTAACTTACCTGCTGAAAAAATAATTGTAATACATAGTGGAACCATACATAACTTTGTATTTTTCAAGTTTCCTGTAGATGTATTATCATACTTTCATAATTAAAACAATAAAAAATAAATAAAATATGCTTCTTTTTTCAGTATAATCTGTGCCCTGGCATCCCATACCGGGGGGTGCAGTATAGGGGTATAGATGCTTTATAATATTGTATTCCATTCTTTTATGAATTCTTCCCAGGTTCCTCTTCTCTCTGTCTAGGAGAAGGGTAACCAGGCAGCAAGAGCTGGAAGGACATGACTCCAAGGCTGCCCTGGGGCCAACTCAGCCTGCCGGTGACGTTCTGTCTGATGCGCAGTAACAGTCCTCGGGTGGATTTCCAGCATTTAACCTCAGGAGATTTGGTTCCAAACACCTGAATTTCTAAGTTTCTTGAAAATTGGAAGGGCTGGCACATGCGGATTATAATCCCCAAAGACGAAAATGGCTAAAGCTGATGAGGGCCATCCCCTGAGGAGGGGCCACCCACTAGCATGCCACAGTGCCCACCACTCCCTGTTGTCTCTGACATCTGGTGGTTTGGTTGGGGACCCAGCAACTGGTGGGTATTTGAGGCTGCAGTCACCCTGCCAAGGTGAGATGTATGGGTGGGAAGACCCTTGGCAGAACATGGTCCCAGCTGCACAGGGAGCTCCTGCCATGCAGAGACAGGGCACACGGCTTGGATAAATGATGTTCATGGTCTCAGGCATGTGATCTTAGCTAAGGATGAGAGGGCCTGGAGACCCCACCCTAGGAGAAGCTCTATGAAAACTGTACAGTGCTATTCATCTGTTTCAATACTCACTGCAGGAAAGCTATCTAAGATGCTAGGCATCAGGAGTTTTCCGCCAGGAATTCAGCTCAGTCAGGGAGCAAATAAATAACAAATCGTTACTACCTGACAAACTCCCTCAATGGTAGGGGCACAAAGAGGGCGATGGACGCTCAGGGAAGAAATCAATACAACAAAAACATAAGTGGTTTTCACGTTCAGCAGAACAGCAAACTCTGACCACCAGTCACTGCTCCCAAACAACAATACAACAGCATTTGCATTTGTATACAACAATACAAAAGCTCGCTATTTCACCTTTCTTTCCCCTTTAGAAAACGTAATGTTTCTGGTTTCTAAGGTGAAGGCTTATCTGCCAAAGTTTCATGACGGGGTTGCAATCATCAGCAAACATTCATTCATTATTGTGAATAAGACAGAGTCCAGACGACAGTGGATGTTCACAGTGGCTGCAACGAGATTACCGGGGACTTCCAGATTCACCCTAGAAGTTAGACCTCACTGATTTCTCAGGGCGCATGAGCAGCAGTACTTTTAAATACTCTTTAGATAATTAGCATTTGAAATCCTTATACGAGCTTGAGCCATCTCATATAAGTATGGCTCTCAAAGGTAAAGAGTCATCCATCTGGTATGGGGGGAGAGGTAGCAAGCATCTCCATGAAGAAGGAAGTTGGGAGGTGAGCAGAGTAAGGAACATGATCAGCTACTTTAACCAGCATCTGCTTCTCAAACTGAGAGTACTACATCTAGAACATTTAAAATACCTTTATAATTCAAATAATTATTTATTCAGCCCAGGCGTGGGAAACAAGAGGGATGAGGTCAGGCTGGCAAAGACGAGAGAAAGGGAAAGCACCAGCCAAATACATGGACTTAAAACATTTCACGACAATACTGCACGTGGTAACCAGTAAAATGCCACCTCACCCCAGGGTCAGTTTCTCCTTTTTCTGAAGCAGACAATGATTCTAAAACAGGCATCAATTTTTTTACTTATTTTTCACTGGAGGATACTTGCTCTCCAATACTGTGTTGGTTCCTGCCATATATCAACATGAATCAGCCATGGGTTTACGTATGTCCCCTCCCTCAGAACCTCCCTCCCACTTCCCACCCCATCCCATCCCTCCAGACTGTCATAGACCACTAGCTTTGGGTTTCCTGCTTCATAACAGCAAATTCCCACTGGCTCTCTCTTGCATATGGTAATTTACATGTTTCTATGCTACTGTCTCCATCGGTGCCAGCCTCTCCTTTCCCCACTGTGTCCACAAGTCTGTTCTCTGCATCTCCATCTCCACTGCTGCCCTGTAGATAGGTTCATCAAGACCATCTTTCTAGATTACATATATATTCATTCACACACATTTGTTTTCCTCTTTCTGAGGGACTTCACTCTGTAGAATAGAGTCTATGTTCATGTACTTCATAAGAACTGACTCAAATGTGTTTCTTTTTATGGCTCAGTAATAACTGTCTATATGTACCACAACTCCTGTATCAATTCATCTGCTGATGGACGTCTAGGTTGCTTTAAAATTGGTACACAGAGTAAGTGATAAGCATGAGATGGAAGGATGGCCAGGAGATTATTCCAAACGCTTTCCTTTGCCTTCTTTCTAAGCATGACCATGATGAAGCACTTGAGCAGAACGATCCTATAAAAATGCCCAGCTAAATATACTTTGTGCCCTAACTTGGAATTTAATAAAACACATGCGCTTCTATGGAATTGAATCCTTTCAAGATGACCTTTCTTCTGCCCATCAAAATCTGTTCTTATGAGTCCCTACGCTGTTCCCAAAGTGTGTATGGAAATAAGTCACTTTCGACCAGCAGGAGACATGGGGGGTGGGGGGGGCAGGGATGGCCTGGAGCAGAAGGTACAGGAAGGAAGAACATGGCAGAGCCTCAGCCCCTAGGAACCCAGGGGCAAGACGGGACCCACCAGGGTGATAAAGGATGCCGCGGGAAACACTTCCATGTGAACGGGAGAAGAGATTCTGTGATACAGAGAACCCCAGGGAGTGTGCCCTATCTTGCCCCCACATCCAGCCTCCTATCAGACGAGAACTTCCACTAGAAAGCTTCAGCAGCCAGACTTCCCTGGTGGTCCAGTGGTTAAGAATCTGTGGTTCGATTCTTATCAAATGCAGGGGACATGGGTTTGATTCCTAGCATGTGAAGATTACACACATGAACAGAACAACTAAGCCTGCCTGCTCTTGAGCCTGTGCGCTGCAACAAAAGAAGCCAGTGCAATGAGAAGCCCGTGCACTGCAACTAGAGAGGAGCCCCAGCAGCAACAAAGACCCAGGCAGCCAAAAATATATAAAAATAAACCAAAAGTTAAAAAACTCCACCAACCACCCCACAATCATCCACCTTCTCAGTTCTGAGCCAAGCTCTCGGTCTCCTTCAGAATTAAGGGTCATGTTGTTCAGTCCCTCAGTTGTGTCTGACTCTGCAACCCCATGGACTGTACCATGCCAGGCTTCCCTGTCCTTCACCATCTCCCGAGTTTGCTCAAACTCATGTCCATTGAGCAGGTGATGCCATCCAACCATCTCATCCTCTGCTGCCCCTTTCTCCTCCTGCCCTCAATCTTTCCCAGCTCAGGATCTTTTCCAGTGACTCAGCTCTTTGCATCAGGTGGCCAACATATTTGCGCTTCAGCTTCAGCATCAGTCCTTCCAATGAAAATGCAGGGGTCATGAGGTAGGGGGAAAACTGACTGACAATAGAATCTTTCTTCAGAGTAGAAAACCACAATGTTCCACACTACCCTGATTAAAGCAGAAATGCTGCGAGCAAGCACCAACAGTGCGCTCTGCATGAGAAGAGATCGGAAAGAAATAATAAGTGTACAGCTCAGCATGTCACATGCGAGCTGAGGTGCCCTTCCCATGGGCAGAGAAGAAACAGGCAGTTGAAATGTCACCTCCCAAGAGGCCTGACAACACAAGTCTTGGTGGTACTTCAGGGAGGCCAGGCCATCCTGTGATGTGAGTGAGCATGTGGCTCTGCACAGAATATTCTTTTTTATTGAATTTTTTCTCTCTTTTTTTTTATTTCTTAAATTATGAAACTGCGATAACACATTTACAGGTACAGGAGACTTGCAAAATACAGAACAAAGTTATATATAGTTCCCCTATATATTACAATGGTTTTTTAAGTAGATAAGTTGAGATTTTTAGGTGGAGTTTCAATATCAAACTCTCAAAAATTAATAGAATGAAGATACAGAGAAGTAGAAAGATATAGTGGACCTGAAAAGCACTATGAACCAGTTTGATGTAATTGAGATTTATACAACTTTCACACAAGAGTAGGATACAAAAATTCTATTCAAGTTCCCACAGAATATAAACTCTCTGTGCAGAATATTCTGGAGAACAGGGAATAGGTAGCTGATGCCAGCTGACCTTCTACAGACCTGCCGGATTCTCTGCTTTGATGACACCAGTCCATTCATGTACAGAGTCTGGAGGGCTACAATCCATGGGGTTGCAAAAGAGCTGGATACAACTGAGCATGCATGCATGCACCATCCATGCAGCCAGGTTGTCAGTAACCTTAGTTAAACTACTATTTCACCAGGTAGCTGTCTGTTTGAGGGGGAAAGAGGGGTTATCAGAACCCCTTGGGTAGGGGGCAAAGGGCTGCACTTTTTTTAATTTTCAGAAAGTTTCCCAGGTGTTTGGAGGTAGCACCAAGAATCACTGGTCCAGATTAGTGGTTCCTGAGCCTGGTTGCTAACTGAACTCACCAGGAGAACTTTGCAAAAATGGATACCAGCTGCAAATCATATACCTTACAAGGGTTCAGTATTCATAATAGATGTGCTGTGTGTTAAGTCGCTTCAGTCGTTTCCGACTCTTTGCGACCCCATGGACTGTAGCCCGCCAGGATTCTCTGTCCATGGGACTTTCCAGGCAAGAGTACTGGAATGGATTTGCAACGTCCTCCTTCAGGGGATCTTCCTGACCCAAGGACTGAACCTGCATCTCCTGTGTCTCCTGCATTGCAGGCAGATTCTTTACCACTGAGCCACTGGGGAAGCCCATTCACAATATATAGTTCAACAACAAAAAGGCAAACAACCCAATGGGCAAGAAATGGATGAAGGAATTGAACAGGTATCTCTCCAAGATACACAGACGGTCAACAAGCACATGGAAAGAGCCTTATCATCCCGAGCCATTAGGGAAATGCACACTAAAACTACGAGATGCCACTTCACACCCAATAGGATGGTCACTTCTTCAAAAAGCAAACAAAAAATAACAACAGAAAACAGTAAGCGTTGGTTAGGATGCACAGAAACTAACCCTCATGCATTGCTTCTGTAATGTAACATGGTATACAGCTACTGTGGAAAACAGTTCTATGGTTCTTCATAAAGGTAAATATCAAATGACCACATGACCCAACAATTCCACTCCTAGGTATATATCCAGGAATACTGAAAGTGGATACTCGAGTGTCACAGCAGCACCACTCACAACAGCCAAAAGGTGGAAACAACCCAAATGCCCATCAACAAAGAAAGGGGTAAACACAATGTGCTCTACTCAGACAATGAAATGGGATTCAGCCCTGAAAAGGAATGAAGGTTTGATATGTCTGTGGGTTTCCCTGGTGGCTCAGTGGTAAAGAATCTGCCTCCCAATGCAGGAGATGCAGAGTCAATCTCTGGGTCGAACAGATCCCCTTGAGGAGGACATTTCACATGATATACTCTGCATGTAAGTTAAATAAGCAGGGTGACAATATACAGCCTTGACGTACTCTTTTTCCAATTTGGAACCAGTCCATTGTTCCATGTCTGGTTCTAACTGTTTCTTCTTGACCTGCATGCAAGTTTCTTAGGAGGCAGGTCAGGTTGTCTGGTATTCCCATCTCTTGAAGGATTTTCCAGTTTGATTCACACAGTCAGAGGGTGTAGCTCCTTATGGACACCCAAATTAGGGCAAATGTTAATGGACCCTAGTGAGAGCCGACAAGGACCAGAGGGAAAGGTTAAACAGAAGCTGCCACCCAGGCCAGCTCAACAAAAGAAAGAATGATCTAACTCTTGAGCTGGCTGATACTCACGGTCAGAGACATCATCAGGCCACCTGACTGCTGATGGCCCCGCATACAGGCTGTGATGGCTATGGAAGCCTGAGGCTCAAGACCTCTCTTGAAACAGGCATGATGCCTTGTGGCTTTAAGCATCTGGTGTTCCAACAGTGTTCCCTGTGACAATTCCTGAAGGTGTTTCAGAAATCTGGCTTGAGAAATCCTGACTAGAGATGTGAGGCTTTGTTTCATTGCACAATTCCACCGAAGTGGAGGTAGTTTCCATGATGGACCATTGTACATAGTATTCATTGGCTCCTTTATAAACAAACTGCACTACAATTAACACTTTTTCTCCAGCACCTTCCTATCCCTATTTCTGGAAAGTTCTGCCTTTGATCCATCTTTCCAGGAAGTATAATAACACCTGACGATCAAAAGAACAACAGTCTCAAGGTTATACTTCTGTTTTACCTTTACTTTCAAGGAATGAAAAAAGAACTTGATACGGGAACAATCAACTTTAATCTAGGGCTACCTTTTTGGTGAGAAAAAAACCCAGCTCTGCCAACAGTGTCAGCCAATTGCTTCACAAAACCAATTCCAGTAATTTGTATGCCTGCAGTACCATTATGCCATTGGTTTGCTTCTCGGAAAATTTCCCACTTTTTGTCTATTTTAGTAGTTTGGAATGGGTCAAGGCACCTTCTTTAACTCCAGGTGGAGAGGTAAAGCAATCTAACACCAGTGAAACATAAAAAAGGCCAGGGGAAAGAGGAAAGACACACAGGCGTGTTTTCTGGTCTGCAATCCATGAGGGGCTCCTGCGGAATCCAACTTGGCTTGGACTATCCACGAGTCTGGAGAGTACGCTCCAAACTCATCTCGCAGCTCAGGGTGGTGGAACTGCCTGAAAAACCTTAGCTCTTCCTCCTACTCCACAACCTGGTTGGGATTAATGTACGTGATTTTCCTGAAAATGACAAAAGTAGCACTCATCCATGAAGGGACATGTGAGGGTATCATTTTCACTGGTGCAAAAAAGGGATGACGCCCGCACCAGCCAATGACTGAGTGGCTACTAAGCACCTCGAAACAGACGGAAAGAAAGTCTGTGTTTCTCTACTTTATATAACCAGATAAAAGTTAGCCTGAAGGAAATGCAGACTTTGGATTCCAAATATTTACTGCACTGGCACTAGATTTAGAGTAGAACTGAAATGCTGACACTGACTCAGGAAAAACAAGGATTTGATCAGTTACACGTTTATATAGAACTTTATTAGTGATCTGTATTTTTTAAAGGAGCCAGGTGATAAAACACACCGTAAGAAAAAGACTTCTATTAATCATTTTCAAGGTAAAATAAGTACATGAGGTCTTGTTTCAAAATGGAAAGTACATCTAAAGCCCCAAGACAGAGTTGGGGGAAGTACTGGTTCTGGCCACCACAGTAGCACTTAAAATGCAAATGGTACTCTGTCTTTCTCCTCCTCAGTACATGAGAATGCAAGGAGCTATTCTTGGTAATCCTTGACATTTCTGTCAATATGCCATCTGCATGGTGACATTTTGGAGGTTTGTGATATTGGAGGCGGGGGGAGGCTTGCTCTCTGGCGTCTTGGCTCTTTGTACTGAGATTACTGAGATGGCAATCGTGGTTGACCTGGGTCGGATCAATCAGAATGATCTATGTGAGATGCCTTCCAAAGCAGTCAGTCCATCCATAACCTGGCGCCGCCAGGTCGACTACGTGCCTTTCCTGAGGGAAAGTCACAATGTGAAAGAATTCCACAGAGCTGGCCGCCGTGGGCTTCAGCCTCATCATTTTAGATCTCAAACCACCCAGCCGTTAGAAAGTAACTATCCACCTCTTTTTCTTTAAGTAACAATAATTCATTTCTAAACCGAAGAACTGATAATATTACATGGGCATTTCAAAAGTATATGTAAATCTTCTTTAAAGACACACTCTTTAAAAATGCACCACTTGACTGCTAAAATAATAGGAATGAAACGCATCTGCTGCACAGCAGTTCCTGGTCCATGGCATTCCTCACAGCCCTGTTGGCAAACCTGGTACAAGCCAGGCAAAAGGCCCGGCTCCCCTGTGCTGATGCTGGCAGCTACTCTTCATCAACAGGGGCTACTCTTCACTGCGGTCCATGGGCTTCTCATTGCAGTGGCTTCTCTTGCTGCAGAACACAGACTCTAAGTGTATAAACTCAGTGATTGCAGCTTATAAGCTCTAGAGCAAGGCTCAGTAGTTGTGGCGCATGGGCTTAGCTGCTCCACCACATGTGGGACCTTCCTGGAGCAGGGATCGAACCCACGGCCCCTGCGCTGGCAGGTGGATTCTTAACCACTGGACCACCAGGGAAGCCCAACTTCTTAATTCTCAATTCTTAATACCTGTCCAATGTTAAGTGTCTATTAATTATGAAACAAGATCTTACCATGTGATGTGAATCTGTAAAACCTCTAACATCACCAAATATTACAAAGACCAAATTCCGCAATATGATATCTCTACCTGAAAGTCAATATTTCTGTACATATTTGGGGTGTTTTCAGATCTGTATCCAAGCTAACACAACTACAATGAAAGCTGAAGATGTAAGAGCTTTGGTGGTGTTAACACAGTATACAAACAAGCATGACGTCGATCACCAGTCAGCAAACTAGGTTCCAAGGGCCAAACCCAGCCTGCCTCCTTTCTCTGTAAGTAAGTTTTTATTGAACACAGTCAGGCACATTCACATTTAGGGATTGCCTATGACTGTTTTTGGGCTTCCCAGGTGTCTCAAACAGTAAAGAACCTGCCTGCCAATGCACAAGATATAAGAGACACAGGTTTGATCCCTGGGTAGGGAAGATCCCCAGGAGGAGGAAATCATAACCCACTCCAGTATTCTAGCCTGGAGAATCCCATGGACAGAGGAACCTGGCAGGCTACAATCCATAGGGTCACAAAGAGTCAGACACAACTGAAGCGACCTAGCATGCACACATGACTGCTTTTTAGCTACAAAAGCAGAGCTGAGCAGTTGCAACAGTGACTCTAAGGCCGGCCAAGCCTAAAATACTTACTACCTAGCCCCCCCTTCTTTTTTCCCTTTTTATTTTGTATTGGTGTATAGCCGATTAACAATGCTGTGACAGTTTCAGGTGGATAGTGAAGGAACTCGGCCATACATATACATGTATCCATTCTCCCCCACACTACCTAGCCCTGTACCCACAAAGCTTGATGGCTCTGTACTAACCTCTTTGTAACATTTCATTTCTAGCAACTTCATGTTCCCAGCCACAAAACCAAGGGAATGCAAAGAACAGCTCCAAGCAGAGAGAAAAAAGTTATCATGCACTTTCTGAGCACTTGTCCTTACTCTGGTGGGTCACCAGGGGTATACAAGGAGAAGAAAACGAAGCAAGCAACGCAGAAGCATAAGTGACATAATAGAAGGAGGAAATTTTGATGGGCAGGAAAGAAAAGACGAAGAATCACTAAGTTGAATGACTATTTATTCAGTATGACCACAAGAACAATTAAAATGTGAGTGTCTACTACACACTAGACATTGACCTTAGTGTCCCCATTTCTGAAAGAAGAAACCACAAGGTTCAGAGACTCCAAATACTGCCTTAGGGCACACATGAAACAACAGAGCCTTGAGTCAAACGCCAAGACCATCCATGCCTAAAATCAAGGCTAACAATGTCTGAGTGGTCTCTGTGGTTACTGGTACATTCCAAGAACATATGATTATCCATGTTCATGCATACAAACCTTAACTATCAAGAAAATGTTACACTGTAGTAAATCCAAGAAGAAATAAGAAGCATACAATATAGTTTTAAGATGTTCTTTCAAAAAGATGTGAAAGATAAAAATGCTGATCTCCAAAGCGCCAAGTATCAACTGGTCTCTCATCCACAAATTTCATTTCACCCCAAACACTGACACATAATTACATACCACATCAACTTTTCTAAAATGGACAGCAGTGCCAGGAAGTCTTTCTGTAAGATAAATCCCTCTGAATGAAAGAGTCAGTTGCCTTTGTGAAATCAACTATATTTTTAACCTAGTAAAATAAGGCTGTTGCTGGTGGTACTCTTCCCTTACAGTCGGTCAAACTCCTGGGCAATGTTAACATGTGGCTTCTTGGTAAGTGTCTGGAGTCATTGTATGAACATTTTAAGAAAACCAGAAGCCTTCTTCATGGTTAGAGGCTGCCAGCCTAATTTACATAGCCTGGTCTGTTCAACTATTAAAACAAGGCAACCACCTGAATTTAAAAATAAGACCACTTTAAAAGAATTTTACAAACAACTTGATTGTGGTATCATCTACGAACCCTAAAATCATCCCATTTTATGTGTAATTTCAATGATTTTTAGTAAATTTACTTAGATGTGCAACATTTAGGACATTGTAGAATATTTCCATCACCCCAATCATACCCTTGCTTCCCACTCCCCTTTCCTAACTCCACCCCCAGGCAACCACTAATCCACTTGGATGGATTTGCCTTTCTGGACATCATGGATCAGTAGCTGTGGGGTCCCAGGGGGTCTTTCTGTGACTCCAGGTCTGTGAAGGGGATAAGGGAAGGTGGAAAGCAGCTGTGAGCAAGCACAGATATGCATGCGCACAATTCATAATTCCTGTAACTGGCCTTTAAAGACCATGCAAGTTCATAGAGCACAGATGGGAGAATGGGGCCCTTGCTTACCTAGGAACACAAAAGAATGAGAGTCCCATATCTGAATTCTTCCAAGAACTAAAACTTTTTCTACCTTGAAACCTTAGTTTCTTTTTTTTTTTTTTTCCCCACGATTTTAAACTTTGTATTTTGTACTGGGGTATATGACAGGCAACCAGGGTTTAATCCCTGGGTCAGGAAGACCTCCTGGAAAAGGGAATGGCTACCCACTCCAGTATTCTTGCCTGCAGAATTCCATGGACAGAGGAGCCAGGCAGGCTACAATCCATATAGGGTCACAAAGAGTCAGACACGACTAAATGACTAGCACTTTCACTCACTTTCTTCAGCCACCACAAAGTTGAATATCTGCATATAACTTATATTCTGCCCTGTGTATCCACAGTTCTGTGCTGTAGTGCTCACTACTGAAAAAAAAATCTGATGGACTGAGACAGTCCACACCCAAGTTGTTTAAGGGTCAACTGTAGTCTTAATAGGCATGTTGTTTAAAAAATCTAATCTGACTTGCCTTGGTTGTCTTAATGACAGTTAGATGCAGCATCCTTGGGGCAAGTGGGGGAGGAAAGAAATCTCTACTGAGAGGGTTCATGTGACAAAAGGGTCTCTCACTGGATTTTATGATTCTGAGTACCTTTTCTCTGGTTGGTTAGACTTCCTGCTGGGGTCTTCCTATTTCCTGCAGGGGTCTTCCTATCCTGTGTCTCCCACCCCACTCCTGCCCACCCAACCCCCAGTAACTAATAGTTAGTTACCTTGATTAGACCCAGTATTCTCCTAAGATGAGAGGTCCACAAATGGTTTTCTATCAAGGGCCAGACAGTAAATATTTCCAGTTCTGCAGGCCACATGGTCTCTGTCCAGAGACTCAACTTTGTCCTTAAAGGGCAAAAGCCGCCACAGACAATAACTAATCACGTAAGTGTGGCTGTGCTCCAATAAAACTTTATCTATAGACACAGACTTGAAATCCACATCACTTCCATGAAATACGACTCTTCTTTTGATTCTTTCTCAACCAATTAAAAGTGAAAATCCCATTCTTATCTGGCAGGCTGTATAAAAAACAGGTGGCCAGCCGGATTCAGCTTGTAGGCTGCTGTTTGCCAACCCCTGTCCTAAGACCTCCCAGGGGCAGCATCAGTTCAGCGACTGACAACAAGCCTTATTGTTCTCCTACATGTAAGAGAATCCACCCAGAAGGAACTTCAGGGACTTGTGTGGGGGCATGGTGAAGGCACAGGAGTGTACTTGGACCCTCGAGATTCTCTGACTTCAAGGCTGACCGTCTTCCCCCCATTCACTGCCCCTGCCAGCAACCCTGGCAGCAGGCTGGTAACCACTGTGTTGCTGGCCTATTATTTTCTATAGGTCCTTCTTGTTTCCCCAGCTGTATTTGCATCACCTTGAGGAAAAGGGCTAGGATATATTAATTATGTGTTATCTTTCATCACCAGGGGCTTCCCTGGTGGCTCAGATGGTAAAGAATCTGCCTGCAATGCAAGAGACCCCAGGTCAATGCCTGGGTAGGGAAGATCCCCTTGATAAGGGAATGGCAACCCACTCCAGTATTCTTGCCTGGACAACTCTATGGACAGGGCGGGATACCTTCCATGGAGTCACAAAGAGTCGAACATAACTGAGCGACTAACACTTTTCATCCTCCATCTCACAGGGCACATCTAGATTATTAAAAATCCTACCACATGCTCGTTTCTGGCTACTTGTGCCTACTTTTAAAAAGAAATGTGAAATATTTTAGACTCTTTCTCAAAGTAACAAACTAAAACCTAAATTAAGATGCTCTTTTCTTTGACCCTCAGTTGATTTTTCTTAAAGGGTGACAGCAGCTCCTGTGGGCAAAGTTCACCCGGCAGCCCTCAGGATCACAGGATGGTGTGTCCTCTGCATTAAGAGCAAAAGCACAAAACCAGGTCCCTACAATGTGGAGGAACCTCACTAATATTAGGCAAGGTGAGAAAAGCCTGACATAAGAGGCCATGTGTACAGAATTAAATAGAGATGATTTCACCTGTACGAAAAGCCCAGAACAGGTAAATCCGGAGACAGGAAGTAGACTGGTGGCTTGGTGGTTGCCAGGGCTGGCGAGGAGGGATGGGGAGCCACTGCTTCATGGCCACAAGGTTTCCTTCTGGGCTGATGGAAATGTTCTGGAACTGCATAGAGTAGGTGGCTATACAACACTGGTGATGTACCAAGTGCTGCTGAGTAGTTTATTTTTAAATGAGTTATTTTGTTTTGTGAACTCTACCTCAATAAAAACAGGTTTTTTTTAGAACATGGTCATAGACCTGTACAATCTGACGGTGGAAAGAGCACCTAGACATAGTGTTAAATGAAAATAGCAAGTCACAGGAAAAAAAAAAAGATTTTTTTTGACAGCAAGATTGCATTTATGTAAACTTCTGAAACAAAGATCTGGGCTTCTGCACATACACTTAGGCACAGGTGGAGAAAAGGCCACACAGCAAGCTGCTGCTCTACCAGGGAGGGGGGCAGCTGGGGAGTTTCTCATGTTCTACATATTTCCACATTGTGTCATTCCAATAAGGCAGGAAGGAATGCTTCAGTGAGTCCCCCATGTCATAGAAAAACACCCCAAGGTCCCTGAGGGCCTGCACATTTTATTAAAGGGCAGGCATGCACACCTGTGTATCAGAGCACAGCACCCGAAGAGCCTTGGGGTGTGGCGGTGGAGGGGGCTGGTCTGCAGGAGAGAAGTGTGCACAGCTGCTTGCAAAGAAAAACTCCATCAAGCAGCTCTTTGGTCACTAGGATGTCAAGCAATTAATTTTTACCAAGTTTTTCGCTCCTTTGGCATCGAAGTTGGTCCATCCCATGAAGTGCGTTAAGTTTCATAAATGAGTACCGCAGGCCTCAGAAGAGCCTATGTCAGGCCAGCACCACCCCCTCCCACTACCACCCTTTACAATCTTTCCTTTTCTCTTTGAAGAGGGGCATTTCTGGACAGGGCAATGGAAGGGAGGGGGCAAGGATGGCTGGCTGCAGCCAGACCATCTCTGGGCTGCTCTCTGAATGCCAGGCTTCCCCAACCCCTTGGAGACTGGAGCCCTGGCAAACTGGCTGGAGTGATACAGCCTGGTCCCCGACATGACAGGCAAGGTCCTGCAGTCGTGCGAGCAATGAGGCACAGGATGAGGGTACCTTCTCCTCTTTCTGAATGAGACAGATAACCATCTTTGCCCAACTGACAGAGAAAAATTCATAAATGCACCCAGTGCCCCAATTCTGTTAACCATCAGCACTTCCTAAGCCTTACTTCTCCACTAGCCCTGGAGCCACACTGTGACTCCTGGCTGTACATTGTAATCTCCAGGAGAGCTTAAAACTTGGGGCTACCGGGCCCTGTTATGGAGGCACCAGCATTCCTGAAGCTCCCAGCCAGCTTGAGACTGTGCACGTCTCTAGCGGCGAAGCCTGCTCCCCATTCTCAAGGAGCCAAAACAAGCAGAAGACCAATGGGAACAGACAACAGCTGATCACAGCCAGTCTGAGAGCTCTTTTTTTTCCCCCCACCGAGTACACAAGGTCATGTTTACATTTTGACACTGTAAACAGAGAAATGGTCATTTTTCTGTGAGTAGAACAGCTAGGAGCTGACATTCATCGAATTAAAGACACAGTTACTTCCTAGATCCTGCAAGGACACCTGGACAGGTGGGTCGCTCCAAGGCAGCAGCCCTACCAGGGAACAGTATTTGGCAAGGAAAGGGAATGGAGCACTGATCCAGGCTGCGATGTGGACAGATCTTGAAAACATGATGCTGAATGAGATAAGCCAGACGCAGGAGTCCGCAGACTGCATGACTCCACATACACGAAATGTCTAGAACAGAGAAATCTGGAGACACAGAACAGAACTGTGTTGCAAGAGATGGGGAGATAGGGAATGACTATTAATGGGTACAGGCTTTCTCTCTGAGGCGATGAATCTACTCTGGAATCACATAGCAGTGGTGATCACACAACCTTGTAAATGTATGAACACTAAATGGTGCAGTTTAAAATGGTATGTTCTATGGTAGGTGAGGGCTTCCCTGGTGCCTCAAATGGTAAAGAATCCACCTGCAATGAAGGAGCCATGGGTTCAATCCCTGGGTTGGTAAGCTCCCCTGGAGAAGGGCATGGCAACCCACTCCAGTATTCTGGCCTGGAGAATCACATGGACAGAGGAGCCTGATGGGTTACAGTCCATGGGGTCACAAAGAGTTGGACACAACTGAGCATCTTCATCAGGCCATCTGGCTCCCAGGCAGATACTGGGTCATGCCTGAAATCACTTTTGGTTTTGCCGTGACTTGGAGAGGTGCGCTACTGGCAGGCACTTAGCAGAGAGACCAGAGATGCTGCAACCTGTCCAGGTGTCCTGCTAACTATCCTCCACCACACGGGACAGTCCAACAATAAAAGATTACCCACCCCCAAACATTCACAGACACAGCTTGGAGGAGACTCTTGAGAGTCCCTTGGACAGCAAGGAGATCAAACCAGTCAATCTTAAAGGAAATCAGTCCCAACTATTCTTTGGAAGAACTGATGCTGAAGCTGAAGCTCCAATTCTTTGGCCACCTGACGCAAAGAACCGACTCATTGGAAAAGACCCTGAGGCTGGGAAAGACTGAAGGCAGGAGGAGAAGGGGACGACAGAGGATAAGATGGTTGGACGGCATCACTGACTCAATGGACATGAGTTTGAGCAAGCTCTGGGAGTTGGTGAGGGACAGGGAAGCCTGAATTGGACACAACTGGGTGACTGAACTGAACTGAAACATTTACAGTGCCAGGGCTCCAAAACCCCAGTCTAAAGTAACACCTGCTCAGTTTGGACACCCTGTAGGCCCCTGTCTATCAGCAGTACAGCACACTGAATGAACCCACTTGTTTCTCTATGTAACCAAATCACTAAACATAACATTATCAACAACAATGGTGGCAAAAATAGTGATGGTTGATAGTGGGGTTGATAGGAGGCCTCCACCCCGGCCCCTGCTGAGTCCCAACTACTCCTAAGGTATCAGCAAAAAAGGTTCGTTTGACACCCCCCACCTCCTGGTTTCCCCTGCCTTAATTCAAGCATTGGCTAAGTCCTGTGCACTGCTTGTCTCCTCACAATTTCTCTGACATAATCCTCAATTTTTCTAATCCAAGAGCCCTGAATATCTCTAGCTCACATCCATCAGCATCTGTGAAAACCTCCGACAATTTCTGACTGCCCTCTTCTCTCAGAAGTGCACCCTGTCCATCACACATACATGGCTAGTTCATCAAGCAGGACTTGGTGCCTCACATGACTGAAACTCCAGGCCCCACTCACGAGGAACAGGACTCCTAGGGGTGTTGTGAGGAGCCTGGGAGAAAAACGGATGTAAAATGCCTGGTCCAGCAGCCCCTGAGCACCCAGGACACCTCAGCCCGTGCGGCTCTTATCAACAACACCAGGCTGACCAGACCCTTCCATTCTCTCTGGGAAACAACACACAGGGTGCAAGAGTTTCCTACTGCTGCTGTAAGGAACTGCCACAAATCAGGCGGTTTAACACAACACACGTTTACCGTCTCACAGCTCTGGAGGTCAGAAGTCAAAAATCAGTTTCATTCGGCCAATAGCAAGGTGTTAGCAGGGCCGCACTCCATCTGGAAGCGCGAAGGAAATATACACCTCCTGGCTCTTCCGGATTTGAGAGGCCGCCTACATTCCTTGGCTCCTGGCCACACAGCTCCAACATCTGCTTCTGCTGTCGCCATCTCCTTCTCTGACTCTGAGAGTTCTGCTTCCCTCTGGTCAGGTCTCTTCTGCTTACCCTAAGCCCAGCCAGATAATCCAGGATGATCACCTCATTTCAGGATTCTTAACTTAATCCCACCTACCAAGGCCATTTCTTTGGGAAAGTAACTTATTTATCAATTTAGGAGACTAGGCCATGGACATCTCTGGAGTGCCATTCTTCTATCTGGGTGGGAGGGACAGGGAGGAGGTCTCTTAAATATCAAACAACAATGAATATAAGATAAAAGTAACCAGGGGAATCGAACATAGCACAGGGGGCACACGGTTACCAAGCCAAGGGAGGGGAAGGTATAGATAGTCGATTTCGGTTCAAGTCTGGAGTCAGACAGACGCCACTCTTTGTTGGCTCTGGGAAGCAAGGTTACTAAGGCAAGCCTCTGGGCTTCACTTCCATCATCGTCCCACTGACGGCTCATGCAGCCTTTGTCAGCTTTCAGTGACAGTGCCCTGGAGTGGGTGGCCCACAAGCAGCACCCCTCGTATGTCCTAAGACCCAAGGGACCCCAGCAGGGAGAAAGCAGGAGGCAGGAAGAACACAGTGAGGCCTCAGGATAAATAGAACATGAGCACGTGTGAGCCCCACTGGAGGCAGGTACCCGTCTGCTGGTGCTCGCCACTGGTGCTTCCTGGACCCGGAAGGGTACCTGAGATGGGGAGGCTGTGAAACAGTTACTGAATGAATGGACAGATGAGCCAACAAATGAATGAAGAGAGGCAGGATGCCTCAAATTGAATAGGGACAGGGCAGTGGGGTGACGTCTGTGACAGAGCATTTGATCATGGTCAGAAGATTCAGTTCAAGTCCCGGTTCCTCCCACAGTGGGTGGAACCTACCCCTTGGCTATGGCCCTCACATGCAAGATGAGGAGAGGGAAGAGGCCATCCTGGCTCTTTTAAGCCCAAAGCTGGAGGATTCAAGCTCCACGTGGTCTTGCCTGGGCCTGACCTGCCTAACACAAAGACTCTGGGTCAGTCAAGCTAACCGGTTCCCATCCTTATTCCAAACACCTAGCAGTTCCTTGTCCGCAGCATTCTTCTCATCCCCAATGCTAAGGAAGTGTGAGATACACTCAACCTAGGAGACAATGGACAAGGATAAAGAACCCCCAGGCTCTACTGAGCCACCTCCTTTTCTCAGAAGCCACCACCTTCTACTGAGGGTGTCTGGCAACCACCACTGTCTGCATTTTCTGGGTCTCCCATCTCCCACACAAACCTGGTCTCCATCCACTATCCTAGCACACAGGAGGCCAAGAACCTATGAATATTACTTTATTTGACTGGATTGAAATGAGAATAACTGAACTCAGGAAATTTTAGCTCTGCTTTTATTCCATCAGATTAATTTTACTGAATTTACTGGAAAGGCAGCCAAATAGCAAAAGGACCTGGGCAAGAAGAGCTCACTGGGCTCAAGTGTTAAAGTGACCTTTAACACGTCACTTGACCCATGGGTTTCTGCAGTAGAACCTATGGGAGAAGGGGAAACACAATTTCCACTTCCAAAATCAGAGCAACAGGGAAGAAAAGGAAACTAAGAGATTTCCAAACATCCGGGAGCTATTTTTAGAAATGACTGACTTTTCCACTCACTTTTCTTAAAGAAAAAAAAAGAAAGATATTAGACCAAGAACAAATCAAGAAATGGTTGTTGATAATCTAAATGGAAGAAGATTCTTACAGAAGTCCACTCTTTATGGATTTAAAAGCAAGACACTCCTCTATGTATATACAAATACACACACACACCCCCCTATAATCTTAAAGAATGAAAAATGGAAAAATCATTATTTATCACAAAGTTGGTAATAATCCCAAAATAGACCTTGTGGGATAAATATACTAAGTTGAGTTGAGTGCATGCTCAGTCATGTCTGACTCTTTGCAACCTCATGAACTATAGCCTGTGAGGCTCCTCTGTCCATGGGATTTTCCAGACAAGAATACTGGAATGGGTTGTCATTTCCTTCTCCAAGGGATCTTCCCGACACAGGGACCGAACCCATATCTCCTGTGTCTCCTGCATTGCAGGCAGATTCTTTACTGCTGAGCCATCAGGGAAACCCAAAATACAGTAAACCTCCTATTAACACTGAATAAAGGTTCTAAGAACACAGCAATGGTGTCATCTGGCCCTGTTATGTGGGGCTCCAACCTGGCAAAATTCGAGAACCATGGATTGTTTTCTCTTTAAAGCAATAGCCTATTCAAAGAACTTTTGATATATCACAGGATTTCTCCATGTGGCGCAGGTCAAACCCCAGCTAGTGAACAAATGGATACCTAAAAGCTGGGCCTGCCGCCATCATCCTGATCGTTTATACTCTGCTTTGATCTCAAATGTGCTATGTCCACCACTCTTAAAGTGCCTGAGGTTGGCATTTCCAGTAATGTACAGTCCCAACTGAGCTATGGAAAACAGAACAGTAAGTTTCAACTGCTCAGTCCATCTAAAGGTTAATAACAATACAATGTCAAAAGCAGACAAATATACAACCATCAAAGTCCCTGAATTTTTCTAAGAGAGGCAAAAAAGTTCTTCCTGTATTTTCCATCTAAATGGTAAATACCTTTTTATAAAGTGGCCACTGACCTCCAAGTTAATATATGTGGAATACATATGTGCCACTACACACGCAACTCACCCACAGAAAATACCAGTCACAGAAACGGTGAATTAACTTTATTGACTGGTTGATTTGATTTTTTTGGCTTCACCGTGCAGCATGTAGAATTTTAGTTCTCTGACCAGGAATCGAACCCGTGTCCCTGCATTGGGAACAAGGAGTCTTAATCACTGGACTGCCAGGGAGGTTCCAACTGTTTATTTTTAAACAAAGTTTTGGGGTATGACTCCCAGAAAACTATGAAAATTATATGCACAGTACTGATCTGCAGAGATAGTGAATTTAAACCTACAGTGAGTTCATAATCCAACTAAAAAATTTGTTCTGATGCCTAATACCATATGTGAAATAGATCACCAGTCCAGGCTCGATGCATGAGACAGGGCGCTCAGAACGGGTGCACTGGGATGACCCTGAGGGATGGGATGGGGAGGGAGATAGGAGGGGGGTTGAGGGTGGGGGACACATGTATACCCATGGCTGATTCATGTGAATGTATGGCAAAAACCAGTACAATATTGTAAAGTAATTAGCCTCCAATTAAAATAAATAAATTAATTTTTAAAAAATTAAAAAATTCTGTTTTGAAAATACTGAGATTTTTTTACACATCTGTAACCACATCTGTAAAGATATTTCCCTAGGTTTGCAACCTCTTTGTTGTAACATGAAAAAGAAAGTACAGCTACAATAATTCACCAACATGCAATACAAATGCTGTTAGACACAACACTGAATAGAATTACTATACAACTCTAGAAGAGTTTGTTCACAACCCTTGGCCCTCGGTTACTTTGCTTACAGCAGCATATTTTATGCTATTACAGTTTTCATAAATTATATATGAAATGCTTTCAGTCAGCAAGAATCTTCACCTAACCAACTACATTCATCTATTTCTCCATAATTTCATTGCCTTTAAGAACCTATTTATTTGCCTCTTCTGACAGTTCTCCATTTGGAAGCTGTTTGGGGGAAGTCTTCATTTCTTGAATACCGTTTTCTGGTCCTGTGAATCAAACTCGACTCAAAAAGGGTTTTAAGTGTCAGATGCACAAGGAGAAAATGCTGTGCTCCAACACATAATTTTTTCCATATCATAAAAATCAATCACAACCTTAAAGGATAATCAGTCACTAATAAAAATCGGCAGGGCTCTGTTTTGAAAGAAGAAGGAGAACGACTATTACAGCATTTACACCCTTCCGTAGACTCCACTTAAATGTTTGTGGCTTGCTGAACATTCCATACATATTTCGGGCAAGGTATTATGGGAGCTGAAGTGCAAGCTGTCCCCTACTGAATTTTCACTCACTATAAAAACAATGTCTCATAAAACTGTACACATGTTTTTACTTTACAAAAAAATGCAAACCATCTACTTTTGTTCACTCCATCGACACTCTGAACATTAGAAACTGGACTTTTTAAAAATTTGTAGCATGAGTGATGTCTGAAAAGGGTGAAAATGTCATTCAGTAACACAGCTTTCTGGAAAGAGGAACGCAGGCAATGTGTATGAAATACACAGAAAGGAAGTTTCTACCAGCTGTCTTCTGTGGGGTCAGCTCACCTATGTCTTGAATTGTGCCCATAAAATTAAAATTCTTGTATTTATACTTTTCCTCATGAATCTACACTCCAATGTGACCACAACTGTTTTATATTATCTTCATAAAATGGGTCTTCACCTTTTCTAAGCAAAACAGTACTTTTAATTGGCTCATTTTCCAGTTGTTTGGATTTTTAACAGACATACAACATAGAAGGGCACTACATTCGAAGCAGTTCTACCAACTCCAGAACCTTCCAAGGCTTGATCAGACAGCTGTGGCTCTAGGCTTTAGTTAAAATTATAATATGATCTCACCTGATTTTTAAAATAACGAAGCACCTTTTTAAGCCAATAAATTGTGCTATAATTTCTCTGAGTTTCTGAGTCCAGAAGTTGGCCAGGTTCAAAGAGAATGTTAGGGAACCACGAGCCTTTTGCCCTTCTTGGTCTTTCCCTATTTGAACCTAGAGAAATCTTCAAACAATAATTCAGCAGCTTCCCTCCTGAAAAGTTTATTTTCAAAGGCCAGTGCCATGTAGTGCTGCCTTTCCTGTGCAGGTTAGAAGATGTAAGAGCCTGTCACCACGCTGGGCCTTTTCAAGTCTTAAAATCATTTGGGAAGCTTGCAGTATTTCCTTTCTGGTACTCAGACCCAACCTGGAGGAGAAGTTGCTCCAGAGAGGACAAGATATCAGTTAATCACTGGAATCCCTGGGTTTCAAGAGAATCCCGAAATGCCTCTCCCCAAAAGCAGCTGAACCACTGAAACCAACAGGCAATGGAACAAAAAGTTATCGAAAACAGTCATTACATGAAACGTAATGGCAATCTAGCACTGCTTTTGGAAGAATCCGTTTTTCACTCCGGGGGATTCATTCACATGAATAATGAGACAACTGAAGGCTCTCCTCACATCTTGCACAGAAAGGAAACCTAAAATTCAACTCTTGTTTTCCCTTTATCCCAGAAGCATATGGGTCTAATCATAGTCCATTCTGGCCGCAGTACACAAGGCTTTTTCAACTAGAATTTGAAGTCACTTTCTAAGGCGCTGAAGAGTAACCACCCCAGTTTGATGGTTACTCCAAAGACTCTGAAGTGTCCCATCTGGCACAGTCTTCGCTGGAAACTAGGCTGAAGCCGCCAGACAAGGAACCCACACCACGAGGCTGGGACGCACGGTTGTGCTACAAGATGACAGCTCATTTGGCCACCGCGGGGCTGAGGGGCGCCTGTGGGCCCACAGTCGGGGACGGTGGGCCGCAGAGGCCCGGCAGGGATGGGCGAGACTGCAGCGGAAAAAGGAAGATGGCCATCCATCAGCCCCTGGAGAGGAAATTACAGGCGCCCAGCTCCCAGGCATCGGTCAGCGGGTGACGTGAGAGAACCAAGTCAGAGTGTTCGTCCCGCGGTGGAAGCCGGGGCTCCGCACACCAGGGGCTCGAGGCCGGGAGAGGGAGAGCCTCAATCTTCGACCAGGGTCCCGGGGGTGGGGGCACCCGGATTCCCTCCGGGCCCAGAGGACGCACGATCTTCGCCCAGACCCCGGAGGGCCCCCGGGTCCTTGATCCTCTCCCTGGGCCCAAGGTATGGGGCGCCCTAACCCTGGCCCACGCGCCCCCCTTACCGGTCGCGGGGGTCGATCCACGACGTCTGGCGCGTGTTGTGGTCGATGTAGAAGACTCGGCCATCGTAGTCGCGCGCCTCCTCCCAGCCGGCAGGCAGCGGCAGCTCGGCGCTCTCCCGGGCCCGAAGCGGTGGCGGCGCGGAGGGCGCCGAGGGCGCGGGGGGCACGGGGGCCGCGGCGGGGGGCGCGGCCGGCGGCGGCTCCCGCGGGGGCTGCGCCGGCTGCGGTGGCTCCCGCGGGGCCTCGCGGGGCTGTCCGCGCCGCCGCCGCCGGCCGCCGCTCAGCCACGGCATGACGGCGCGGGCCCCGCCGCCGCCCGGCCGCCCCACGCGCGCCGCCTCGTCCGCCAGCACTAAGGCCCGGCGCTCGGGGCGCGGGGGCGGCCGCGGGGACCCGCCCGCCGCGCCCGGTGCATCCTCCGCCCGGCGCCCGCGCACCGGTGCCCGCCTACCTCCTCCTGCCCGCCGCCCACCCGGCCTTGCGCGACGCCGCCTGCAGTGCTTGGATCACTCGGGTCGCCGCCGCGCGTGGAGTCACAGCCCCAGAGCTGCCGCAGCCGCTGCCAGCAGCCCCTCAGTTCCCGCGGCTCGCCCGGCCATCTTCGTTTCACAGCACCGTCTTGGGGGCGGGGCTACACAGGCCCCGCCCTGTCAGTGGGCCCGGCCCTCCCTCCACCCCTTCGTCCTCGGCGGCTCCTCCCCCGCTTGCTGCAAGCCCTTCGATCTCCCTTGGCTGCTCCGCCTCCAGTCTCCCTTGGGGGCTCCTTGGCTCTCGGCCCTTCGGGCCCCCACCCCCTCACCCCCGCCCGCTGCTTCTACTCCTCCTCCCCCGCTTGCTGCTCCGACCCTCCCAACGCTCGCCCCCTGCTCCTTGGTCTTCCCCTCCTGCTCCGCGCGCTCCTCCCTCTTCTCTCCTCCACCACCTCCTTGGGCCTCGCCGGGAAACCGCACGGGGGCCAGGATGGGCGCCGCCGCGTCCGTCCGCCCCCGGGCCACCGCGGAGAGGAAGGAGGGCCGGGAGGTTAGCAGCCCCACCCGGGCTGCAGACGCGGCCTGCCGGGGGCTGACTCCTGGGACCCAAACAATTCCCGGGGGAGAGGGCGGTCACCTCATTGCACCCATTCCCAGGCCTTGGATGTCTGGGGTCCTCCTCTCTGCCCACTTGATGGGGGAGGGGAGCTGCGCCTTAGGTCTCCCAAAAACCGAGGATGCCCCCCGCGAAGGTGGGTAGGTCCCCTGAAGGGAGATTGAAGGAGCTCCCTAGCTGGAGGAGGAACCTGAGGCCGGTCCTCTGGGCTGGGGCCTGGGGGACATCTGAAAGTGGGGAGCTGGTTAGGTGCCACTTCTCGTCCCTGCTAGGAGAGCCCCAGCTGGGTTGATGTGAAGTCCCCACTCCGGGTCAGACCCGCTGACCTGCCCTGAGCTCTTCCATCTTCCAGTTTGGGAGATCCGATGGTTTGAGTGGAGACCCAAGTAGGCCTCTGCTTGAGAGGAAGCCAGGTCAGCTCCTAAAACATGAAACCTCTATGGCTGTTGGTATTTTATGTTACATGCACAACTCGTAGCTGGAGAAATTGAAGTCCAAAGACAGGGCTGGCTCTCTTCTTGCTCCAAATTCCCCAGTTATTTAGTGCCCCAGATCTCTGGCCACAAGACAATGCCAGGAAACGCAGGAAAGTATCAGAGAGGTTTTAAAACACTGTTACAGTGACACAAAAAGTTCTAATAAAAACCCTAACAGCGATTCAAATCTAGCTACATAGGGGAAGCAAGGGAGGAAAATGTCCCCAAATGCTCACAGTAGTTTGCATTCCTTCAGTGGGATGGTTGCTTTTTTAGTTATTTGCCTTCGAAATGGTTTGTAAAAGGGTTCTATTCCTTTTATAAGGGGAAAATTGTTTTAAAAAGGAATGTGCAGGCATGGAGACTGTAATTAGGACACGTCCGAAGAAGCCTTTCCGCCTCTTCTCCCACCAGAGCACAGAAGCTTCCTTGCTCCCCTAGAGTCTACCCCCACCCGAATGTCATATGCCGGAAATTCCACCACTGGAGTCCTTTTAATGAAACATGCACAGCTATTAAATGTCCAAGGGAAAGGGGCACAGAGTATCAAAAGAGCAAATATGTTGTGATCTTGGCATGTTCCAGAGAATGGCCCAGTGCTGAGAATCCCCGCCGTGACATCTTCCCTTCTGATTGCCGTGGTTTATTACCAAGGGGTCTGCCACCGCCTTGTGCCCTTCCCCCTGCCCACACCGCAGTCACCCTACCACCCACCATGGCCAAGCTGAAGCCGCATTCCCGCCCCGCCCTCCCAGGCATCGTGTCATCTCAGAATTTCACAAATCTGGGCGCTATCGAAATTATCCTGAATGGGGCTGGAGTACATTGGAGTGATGCCAACCTCTGCAGAGAGAGAACACCCACACACATCAAAGGACTCACAGAAGGAAAGGCAAGATGAAAAAGTATCAGATAAAGAGTCAGGGGTGGGGGAAGCTACAGCCCATGAGGAGCTAAGAGGCAAGTGTTGACGGGCCTTTCGCTGACGATAAGATCTTCTTCTGGACTCTTTTGGACTGACGGTGGACCCACAAGGTGCAGCGATGCTGCAGAGAACAGGAAAGGGTCTGTGCGCCCCTACCCCTCAAGTCAAGGACTAAACCCGAAATAGGCACCTGGGACTGTGACTTTTCTACAAACCAAGCCAGTGTGCCAGCTTCAGATTCAGAACTCAGGGGAGGCCTTGGGAGACTGAAAGGAAGATGGTGAGATGGTGTGGATGAGGAAAATGAGGTTTGGGTCTTTAAATTCCCAAGTCCTGAGCTCTCGTCCCTTGGCACATGTAGCTGCTGAGAGACAGTCTGTTGTGCTTATTCTTTGGAACACTTAGCAAATATACACCATTTGGTTATCATGACAACATCTACAGGTATTCCTAATTTCGTTTGCACATCAACCGAGGAGAATTCGGAAGAAATGTCATGCATGCAAGTGGAGACACATTGAAGCCCCTACCTGAAAAAGCTTCATCCACAGGCCCCCACAGCATCCCGGGACCTCTGACTCAGAGAAGCCAAGCAGGCCCACTGCATTTGTCTTCCTCAAATGAGGCAACTAAAGGAAGAAACTAGAACATGGGATGATTGAGGCCTGTGTATTGCTCCATCTTCCCTTTTGACTTGTACTGTTTGCCCCAGGCAGAAGCTGATGGTCCCTAAAGACCTGTGTGGGGCTTTGGGATGCAAGAGAAATTTATGGAGACTATCTCGAAGGGACTGTCACCTTCTGGCTTTGCCATAAATTGGGAAGAACTGAGTGCATGTGTTTTGTGTTTGGGAGAATAAGGCCAGTCTTTTCCACAGTCGAGTGGGGCTTTCCATGTTGGACTAAAGAACACAAGCACACATAAAACAGTGCAGGGAGAGGAGGCTTTCCTCCGAGCCGAAAACACAATTACGCATTCTTCACTGCCTCCATATTCAAACCACAGCCTTGCCAACAACAAAAGTACAAACATTGTAATGACCTCTCCTCCCACCAAGATTTCTGATGGAAATACAGCTCAGGAAAAATCCATTTAGACCCTGGGTACTGGCGATGCGAATACTTGTTCTCCTCACAGACCCTCTGGGAAATCCCTTTGCCCCAACTGTGAAAATTTGCCCTCAAGTGGAGCTTGGAGAATATTTTCTTTAAAATGCTTGTTAAGGAGTCAATCCAGCACACTCCTTGCATGCCAGGCAAGCATACAGAATTGGAAGGTTTTTTACTTAGATTCCACTTTCTCTTCCCAAAGGAGAACCTTGACTTATCAAGGAAGGGACGAAACTCACACATTCAATGCCTCTCTCCACATTCAATACCTGAGAAGCTTCTGGAAAAAGGGAGCCCCGGGAAGCTTGCAATCGTCATGTTGAAAATGAGAGAAATAAATACTGCCAGAGAAGTCTTGCTTGCTTGTATAAACAATCGAGTGTTCTAGGAAGTGACACATTGGGTTATTCTACACAATGTGCTGAGAGGAAAACGGAAATGGGCAGGAGTGGGTCTGAAGAAGAAATGGCTCATTGTTTGGCATTCTTTAAATGCTGGAATAGTTACTCAATGATGGGCGCTTCCCATATATTTAAATAATGCAAATCCCCAAGCTGTGGGGAAGATTAGATGGAGTTCTGGCTTATTCTTGTCTTGCCGGTTTAGAGACTGCAAAGGCAGAGAGCAACACAGACATCTCTAATCCGAGACCTCTCCCCAGGCTTGGGAGCTAAAAGGGGTTGTTGTTCAGTCGCTCAGTCGTGTCCGACTCTGAGACCCCATGGACTGCAGCACGCTAGGCTTCCCTGTCCTTCACTATTTCCGGGAGAAAAGAGGGTGCGTGGGGTTATTCCCTGAGGTTTTCTTTCATGGCTTTCAGTCTCTTAACTTCAAACGCTTATGTGACTTGTGATAGGGAAGCCCTTGTTTCACTTTTGAGTGTGGACGGGGACCAAGGGAGTGCTTTCCTCAAATAGGACTTCCTTGATTGGGGAAGATCTGTGCAGTTTTGAGATGAAGTTTTCTCACGGCCTGATCTTCCGCTCCAGAGAGGTGCAAAGTATTCCAAAAGAGTCAGCTGTGTGGATGAACCAGGCAGTCTGTTTGGTCATTTTAGTGCTTTCTGCTGCTATGTGTTGGCTTCTCCGTGCACAGCAATGTCCTTGGCATCGGTTCATGGCTGTCATGTTGTAGGCGGACTCCCCATTTGTACCTGGGTTATTAAACTTCAGGTTTAAAGAAAAAAAAAAGACCAATTTCTCATCCAAACTTAGAACATTTGCTGTCACCCACTTCCTTCCTCTCCAAGTCTCCCCTCCCAAAGCTATATTTTTGCTTCTCCTCCTTCCCAACCCTTGGGTAATGTTCGACAGAATGCTAGCGAGCCAAATGGAAATGTATTCCAGGCGAACCATAATTTTCAGAAGACACAGCTGCCATGAGCCGGCATACTACACATGCTTCCTCCTGGCTGGGTTCTCTCCTGTTTAGGATTATGACTCTGGTCCCCTGTGGATTTGGAAAAACAGATTCTTCAACTGCAGACCTCTGCTTTATGAGCCAAGCAGACCAGCTTGGAAGTCTCAGGCTTACAGAAACAAGAGGGCAGATTTATCCGACACAGAAATGAGCACTTTCTGGGTTATTAACAATTTTTTTTTCATTTGATGACACCAGCATTATAAATCAGTCTCTTTTGTAGCGTGAATGGAACAGTTTTGGAACACAGGCAACGTCATTAGATCCTGGAACAACAAGCCTGAGATATTTGTTACATACCAGTGCTTCTCGACCGGGGCGACTGTGGCCCCGAGGCGACATTTAGCAACATCTGGAGACATTTTTGGTTGTCATAACTGGATGGAAGGATGCTCCAGGCACCCAGTGAGTAGAAAGAAGCCTGGGATACTGCTCAACATCCTACAGGGCCCAGGACAGCCCCACAGCAGAAACTCATAAGACCCAAATGTTGCTAGTGCTGGTAGAGAAGCCCTGTAATATACATATAATTGATGGTAACATTTGGTGTACCTAGGCTTCATAGTGGGGAAATCAAGGCCCAGAGAATATAAGTAACTAGGGCAATGTGAACCGTGAAGTCCCTGATATTCAAGCTGGTTTTAGAAAAGGCAGAGGAACCAGAGATCAAATTGCCAACATCTGCTGGATCGTGGAAAAAGCAAGAGAGTTCAAGAAAAATATCTATTTCTGCTTTATTAACTATGCCAAAGCCTTTGACTGTGTGGATCACAATAAACTGTGGAAAATTCTGAAAGAGATGGGAATACCAGACCATCTGACCTGCCTCTTGAGAAATCTGTATGCAGGTCAGGAAGCCACAGTTAGAACTGGACATGGAACAACAGACTGGTTCCAAATAGGAAAAGGAGTACGTCAAGGCTTTGTATTGTCACCCTGCTTATTTAACTTCTATGCAGAATATATCATGGGAAACGCTGGGTGGGAAGAAACACAAGCTGGAATTAAGATTGCTGGGAGAAATATCAATCACCTCAGACATGCAGATGACACCACCCTTATGGCAGAAAGTGAAGAGGAACTAAAAAGCCTCTTGATGAAAGTGAAAGAGGAGAGTGAAAAAGTTGGCTTAAAGCTCAACATTCAGAAAACGAAGATCATGGCATCTGGTCCCATCACTTCATGGGAAATAGATGGGGAAACAGTGGAAACAGTGTCAGACTTTATTTTTTTGGGGCTCCAAAATCACTGCAGATGGTGACTGCAGCCATGAAATTAAAAGACGCTTCCTCCTTGGAAGAAAAGTTATGACCAACCTAGATAGTATATTCAAAAGCAGAGACATTGCTTTGCCAACTAAGGTCCATCTAGTCAAGGCTATGGTTTTTTCTGTGGTCATGTATGGATGTGAGAGTTGGACTGTGAAGAAGGCTGAGCACCGAAGAATTGATGCTTTTGAACTGTGGTGTTGGCGAAGACTCTTGAGAGTCCCTTGGACTGCAAGGAGATTCAACCAGTCCATTCTGAAGGAGATCAGCCCTGGGATTTCTTTGGAAAGAATGATGCTTAAGCTGAAACTCCAGTAGTTTGGCCACCTCATGCGAAGAGTTGACTCATTGGAAAAGACTCTGATGCTGGGAGGGATTGAGGGCAGGAGGAGAAGGGGACGACTGAGGATGAGTTGGCTGGATGGCATCACTGACTCGATGGACGTGGGTCTGAGTGAACTCCGGGATATGGTGATGGACAGGGAGGCCTGGTGTGCTGCGATTCATGGGGTCGCAGAGTCGGACACGACTGAGCGACTGAACTGAACTGAACTGAGGGCAATGTGATCTGGCTATTGCTAAAAGCATCAACCATCTTATTTGACCTCTATATTAGTCAGAGTTCTCCAGAGAAACAGAACCAATGGGATACATATATCAAGAGATTCTTATAAGGAATTTGCTCAAGTGATTATGGAGGCTGAGTAAGGAAAAGTCGAGTTAGCAATCTGGAAACCCAGGAGAGCCAGTGGTATGAGTTCAGTCCAAGGCTAGCAGGCTAGAGACCCCAGAAGAGCTGATGTGTCACTTTGGGTCCAAAGGCAGGAAAAAATGGATAGAATCCCATGGACAGAGGGGCCTGGAGGGCTACAGCACATGGGGTCACGAAAGAGTTGGACACAACTGAACAACTAACACACACACACACACACTTTACAATACTGATTCAGGGAGCCATCTGCTTAGTGTTTTCCTTACACAACTTCATAATCAATAGGGCTTTGTTTCGCATTTAAGAGGTGCCAAGGGCTACTCAGCTGTGCGTGATAAGAGGGCTTATTTAACAATCTGGATTTGTTTGTCATTTAACTTTAGGCCATGTCTCTGTGAAGTCCAGCCTGGCTTACCTGGCACAGAAGTAGAAGTGGGCAAAAAGCCAACCCTGAGCCAACCATGCCATCAGCAATGTTTGATTTTTGCCTGTTTCCTCTGCCTCTCTTCTGCCTCATGTGCCTACCCAGGACTGACTACACAGTTTGCCATGTACATTTTGCAGTGCCAGATGAAAAGGCAGGACCCTTTTCAGACTGCTTCCACAAAACACCACAAACAGAGTGCCTTATAAACAAGAGACACTCATTTCTTCCAGTTGTGGAGGCTGGGAAGCCCTTGGTCAGGGTGCCAGCATGGTCGGGTGTGTCTTCACAGGGTGGAAAGGTTTAGGGAGCGCTGTGAGGTTGCCTTTATTTTATTTTATTGAGGTGTAAAACAACAAAAATTTATTCTCACATTCTGGAAGCCAGAAAACTAAAATCCAGGTGTGGCCAGGTTGGGTTCCTTGTGGAAGCTCTGAGGGAGAATTCTTCCCATGCTTTGTGCGGTCTTTTTCAAAAGAACATTGATTGAATTCTCGTAGCTCATCGTCATGACCTAAACAGCTCTTGAAGGCTCCATCTCCTAATACCATCACATTGCAGGTTAGGACTTGGACATATGGGCTTCCCAGATGGCTCAGTGGTAAAGAATCCAACCGCAATCCAGGAGACGCAAGAGATGCAGGTTCAATCCCTGGGTCTGGAAAATCCCCTGGAGGAGGAAATGGCAACCCACTCCAGTATCCTTGCCTGGAAAATCCCATGGACAGAGAAACCTGGCGGGCTACAGTCCATGGGGCTGCAAAGGACTGAACACGACTTAGTGATTGAGCACACACGCATGCACTTCAATATATGAATGTGGGGGCACACCAACATAATAGACCACAGCAGACCCCTTGTATAAAAAATATTAATAATAATGTCAATATGGTGATGTTGTCAACACTGGGTTGAGCTCCGTGTGTCACACAGCATTAAAATTAGCAAAAGCCCATCAGAACGTAGGGTCCTGTCTATACCTTTGACATCTAGTCACTGTGTCTTTTGAACATTCCAAAGGGACAGCAATTTCAGCTACAGCACAGAAGAGCATTTTGGGGAAAGAAGCACCGTCCCAGCAAATCCAACCACTTGTTCCTCAGGACTTCTCTGCCAGCCCACCTACTTCCCCAAGGTCAGCAGGATGCTGCTGGCAAGAGGAACATCCACTGCCCCTACACACTGGGTTCCCTGCTGTTGCGGGTTGAATTACGTGCCCCCCAAAATATATTTAAGTCCTGTCCCTAGAACCTGTGAGCATTACAGTATTTGGAAATAGGGTCATTTCAGATGTAATTAGTTAAATTATGATGAGGTCATAATGATGTAGGATGGACCCTTCACCCAGCATGACTGGTGTCCTTAGAAGAAAAGAAAAGACGGACGCATGGGAAGAAGGCCCTGTGATGAAAGAGGCGGAAATTGGAGTGATGTGTCTACAAGTCAACGAACGCTGTGGAGCAACACCAGGAGCTAGGAGAAAGGCCTGGAACAGATCCTTTCCTAGAGCCTTCAAAGGAAGTGTGGCCCTGCTGACACCTTGATTTCAGACATTGAGCCTCCAGAACTGTGAAAGAATCAATTTCTTTTGCTTTAATCCACCCAGTCTGTGGCACTTTGTCTACTGTGGCCCCAGAAGACTAATACTCCTGGAAAATTGTCCCCAGGCTCCTGCTATTGCTCAAGGCTGGATTGGAATGTATAGAAGTGTCCTGACCAGTGTTAGGAAATCCCAGAAAACAGAAGTCTGCCATGACAGCCCCCAGAAATCCAACCAAACCCAGGAGCCCCAGGTATGACCTGCTTGACTCCATTAACATCCAGTGTAGACCAGAAGTGTCTGATTTTGCCATGTGCTGCGCAAAGTTCAGATTACCTTGGACCACTAGGTGTCCAACCTGGAGATGTGTGAAGAGTCTCTTTTTCCTGATATTTATCTATTTCGAGTCACTGCTGCTGCTGCTGCTGCTGCTGCTGCTGCTAAGTCGCTTCAGTCGTGTCTGACTCTGTGCGACCCCATAGACGGCAGCCCACCAGGCTCCACCGTCCCTGGGATTCTCCAGGCAAGAACACGGGAGTGGGTTGCCATTTCCTTCTCCAATGCATGGAAAGTGAAAAGTGAAAGCGAAGTCGCTCAGTCGTGTTAGACTCTTCACGACCCCATGGACCAGAGCCTACCAGGCTCCTCCATCCATGGGATTTTCCAGGCAAGAGTACTGGAGTGGGTTGCCATTGCCTTCTCCTTCGAGTCACTAATATTTATCAAAGATTATAATTTACAATACTGAGAAGTATAGAACAAAATACAATTATTGGAGGACAATTGCTCTACAGGTATGGTTTTTGCCATACATCAACATGAATCAGCCATAGGTCTACATATGTCCCCTCCCTCCTTAAACCCCTCCCATCTTGCATCCTATTCCACCCCTCTAGGTTGTCACAGAGCACTGGGTTGAACTCCCTGTGACACACAGCAAGTTCTCACTGGCTATCTATTTTACATATGGTAATGGATGTGTTTCCATGCTGTTCTCGCAATTCAAGAAATGTCTCTTTATGGAAACATTTCAGCTTAGCCTGAAGAAGGAGTGATGGCATCAGAATTAAAGCGAAGATCCCTCCCCCATGAATTGACTAGATCCTGGCACTGAGTTTCCACTGTTGCTAAGATCATAGAAAGACAGATGACCAGACTTGATGTGTTTTTTCAGAAAAACACACCACATATGACATAATCTTGCCCCAAAGTCAAATCCGTACTGAGGGATGAAAGCCTGTAGATCTGGTTACCTGCTTTCAGGAAATACAGACATCAGAGAAACAGTTAACAAGTCGGGAATACTATCAGCAAAATCCCAGTTGATGTCCAACAAGTGACCTTGTTTCTTCCAAAAATAAGCTCTAAGGGGATAGGAGGGGACAGGGGAAGAGAGATGGAAAGGGAGCCTGTAGGAGAAAAAAGAAAAAAAAAAACTAAAGAGACATAGGAACTAGTAGCATGGTGTGGGAGAAGGCAATGGCACCCCACTCCAGTACTCTTGCCTGGAAAATCCCATGGATGGAAGAGCCTGGTGGGCTACAGTCCATGGGGTTGTGAAGAGTTGGATACGACTGAGCGACTTCACTTTCACTTTTCACTTTCATGCATTGGAGAAGGAAATGGCAACCCACTCCCGTGTTCTTGCCTGGAGAATCCCAGGGGCGGAGGAGCCTGGTGGACTGCTGTCTATGGGATCGCACAGAGTCGGACACGACTGAAGTGACTTAGCAACAGCAGCAGCAGCATGGTGTGGCCTGTATTTGAATCCTGATTCATACAAACCAACAAAGAGTCGGAGACGACTGAAGCGACTTAGCAGCAGCAGCAACTGGAAAAAAAAAATCTGTGATGTTTATGAGGCAACTGGTAATGCAAACTGGGTACTCTCAAGAGTCTTCTCCAGCACCACAGTTTGAAAGCATCAATTTGTGGCATGAGGGATCTTTTTTAGTTTCTACATATAGAATCTAGTTCCCTGACCAGGGATTGAACCCTGGGCCCCTTGAATTGGGAGCATAGTCTTAGCCACTGCACTACCAGAGAAGTCCATATCTGATCTAAATTTAAAAAAAAGTAATTCCCTAATATCATCAACTAACATTTGAAGGGACTGATCAAACTCAGGTCTCCCGCATTTCAGGCAGATTCTTTACTGTCTGAGTCACCAGGGAAGCCAATGCAGGAGACATAAGAGATGCAGGTTTGATCCCTGGTCAGGAAGATCCCCTCGAGTAGGAAATGGCAACTGACTCTAGTATTCTTGTCTGGAAAATTCCAGGGACAGAGGAGTCTGGGCAAGAAGCAACGGAAGGAAAAGAACTTGTGTTCTCCACCGTATATCTGCAAACAGCAAGAAATCAAGAGGTATAGCTTGCCAGTCGGATATATTATACTTTCTTGTCAACAAGACAATCTCAAATTCAGTGACCACAGTTAAGACAAAGCCATGTGAGATATCCAAAATTGAATATAATTTGGAAATCCAAAAAGTATGCTGAAATTGCCAGAAGACAGCCACCAAAGACCTGACGTGCCTCTGGGGAGGAAAACACAGTAAGCCTATGAGGCAATTTTGCCCTAAAATCCAAACCTGATCTGATCAAAGCCTCTGGAAAGATTCCATGGATTCCAAAGATCTTATTTGCAGATAAAAGGATATTTACACATCTTAGGATTCCTCTAGTGCAAAGGTCTTTATAACTAGAGAGAAGAGTACATAGTTTGAGAACTAAAAACGTGCAAAATTCAATAGAAAATCAAGCTACTAGCCTGTAGAGATGTCCACGGGGTACTTAATCATGTATACAGCTTAAAATTAAGGGTAAGGGTCTTGAGAGCACCTCCCGTGAAGTGTAGCATCCTGGACATAGTAATCATTTATAGACTTCAAGTGTCCCATTAGGGTTATTGACAAGAATCTAGCCAGCGGCCAGCCCAGATTATGGGAATGTATGCAGGCTCAGTCATGGGATGGTAATTACCATCTGTGGTTGGAATGAATTTCTCAGCTCCAGGAGGACTTGGGAAAAGTACAGAAACTTTTAAAACAATCAAAGCTATGGAATTCATATTTGGGTTAAAGAAAGAATCTATGTATATTTGGTATTTTATACATTTTTAAAGTTACAAAGAAGTTCTGAGTTTTGGAAACCACTGTAAAATATATAATTGGGTAATTCATCTAAACATGATTTTAATTGAAAACTAATCTTATATAGTATTGGGATATTTTAAGAGAACTGAAGTTTCACTATATTTATAAGTTTAACTTTATTAGATTTTAAAGTTATTTGCATACCTGGAAATATATTTGTTAATTGAGACAAGTGAAGTGACTAAAAAGGAAACTGAATGTAATATATTAACAGTTCTAAGTGTACTTTAAAATTCATGAAGCTGTTTAATTAACTAAGTTCACAACTGGGATCCAGTATTTTCCAAAGACCTCTTAAAATTGGTTGATATTATTTGCTAGACTTAAAGGGAATTTTATTTTATTTTTATTTTTTAATATACATTTATTTAATTGGAGGCTAATTACTTTACAATATTGTATTGGTTTTGCTATAAAAAGAGTAATAAATTTCCTAGGTTGGACTTAAAAAGGTTAAGGAAAAGGTACAATGAGATATAATGTCATGCCTGTCAAAATGGCTATCATGCAAAAAACTCTACAAATAACAAACGCTGGGGAGAATGGAAAGAAAAGGGAACCTTCTCACACTGTTGTGCAAATGTAAATTTGTGCAGTCACTGTGGAAAACGGTATGGAGGGTTCTCAAAAAACTAAGAAAAGAAAAAAGAAGCAAACTCAACAGATATAGAGAACAAACTAGTGATTGCCAGTGTGGAGACGGAAGGGGGAAGGAGCAATATAGGGGTATGGCATTAAGAAATACAAACTTACTATGTGTAAAATAAGCTACAAGGATATATTCTACAACACGGAGAATATAACCAATATTTTATATTAAAAGTGGAATGTAACCTTTAAAAATTGTGGATCACTGTACTGTACATGTGTAGCATATAATGTTGTACAGCAATTATCAGTTCAGTTCAGTTCAGTCACTCAGTCGTGTCTGATTCTCTGCGACCCCGTGAATCGCAGCACGCCAGGCCTCCCTGTCCATCACCATATCCCGGAGTTCACTCAGACTCACGTTCATCGAGTCCGTGATGCCATCCAGCCATCTCATCCTGGGTCGTCCCCTTCTCCTCCTGTCCCCAATCCCTCCCAGCATCAGAGTTTTTCCAATGAGTCAACTCTTCGCATGCGGTGGCCAAAGTACTGGAGCTTCAGCTTTAGCATCATTCCTTCCAAAGAAATCCCACGGCTGATCTCCTTTAGAATGGACTGGTTGGATCTCCTTGCAGTCCAAGGGACTCTCAAGAGTCTTCTCCAACACCACAGTTCAAAAGCATCAATTCTTCGGTGCTCAGCCTTCTTCACAGTCCAACTCTCACATCCATACATGACCACAGGAAAAACCATAGCCTTGACTAGACGGACCTTAGTTGGCAAAGTAATGTCTCTGCTTTTGAATATGCTACCTAGGTTGGTCATAACTTTTCTTCCAAGGAGGAAGCGTCTTTTAATTTCATGGCTGCAGTCACCATCTGCAGTCACCATCTGCAGTAAAAAAATAAAGTCTGACACTGTTTCTACTGTTTCCCCATCTATCTCCCATGAAGTGATGGGACCGGATGCCATGATCTTTGTTTTCTGGATGTTGAGCTTTAAGCCATTTTTTTTTCGTTCTCCTCTTTCACTTTCATCAAGAGGCTTTTTAGCTCCTCTTCACCTTCTGCCATTAGGGTGGTGTCATCTGCATATCTGAGGTTATTGATATTTCTCCCGGCAATCTTGATTCCAGCTTGTGAAGCAATTATACTTCAATAAAAATGTTATAAAATGGTTAAAGGAAAAGTTCACATTTGAACTTGTAACTTAAATAAATTGACTATCAGGACTTCTCCTGTGGCTCAGACGGTAAAGTGTCTACCTACAATGCAGGAGACCTAGGTTCAGTCCCTGGGTCGGGAAGATCTCCTGGAGAAGGAAATGGCAACCCACTCCAGTATTCTTGCCTGGAAAATCCCATGGCCAGAGGAACCTGGTAGGCTACAATCCATGGGGTTGCAAAAAGTCGGACATGACTGAGAGACTTCACTTTCATCAGATTTGTAAACCAAATAGATCTTTTTGCGCAGACACACATACATACTCCACCTTTGAGGGTATAATCACTTTAATGCCCAAACTACTATGTGTGCATTAAAAAAAAAACACAAGTCCATCTTTGCAACCCTGTGTCAATAACATGATCAAATACCAATATTGTTTACAAGATATAGTCTCCTTAAACTCAGAAACATTTCTTATCCCTCCAGAATCTGCACAGAGCTGATAAGGTCTGATATGATTCAAAACACATTCCTCCTAGGGTGCTTGTTTCCATTTTTACATATATTCTGAATCTAATTTTCTGCCTTTCTCAAGTTTTCAACCATTGATGAATTTGCATGAATGTGTGTGATTAGCTGTAATCTGAATAAATTATTTCACTCTTAACCAACTAATTTATATTCCTTATAATTTCTGTTCCAGCTTTATATTAAGCTGGGTGTGAATAATCCTGTTTGCAGCCTGTCTGTGCTTTGGAGGTTACTGATCTCTGATTGGTTGGATTCCACTGTGGTCTAGTCATGTCCCACCACCGTGGGAGTCACACTGTGTGGTTCACAGAGCAACACCATCAGTCCTCACTCTGACCTCTGCACGCGATCATTTGGGAAGCACTGATCTAGACCAGAGTGCAGGGAACAGTAATCGCTGTTGTGATGATGTTGTGCTTTGTGAGTTGCATAGTCAACAGAGTACATAGTAGCATTTATTTGTTTTAAATGAAAAGTTGACAAGTTCCAGTTCAGGTTAATTCTGTCCATTGTCTCTTGTTGATGTTGTTCAGTCACTAAGCTGTGCCCGGCTCTTTGGCACCCCATGGACTGCAGTACACCAGGCTCCTGTCTTCCACTATCTCCTGGAGTTTGCTCAAATTCATGTCTATTGAGTCTATCTAAACATCACTACAAATAATTAAATTATGTATTTATTTGTTATTGAGTTCTCAGAAACGGCACTTGCGTGAGATAAAGTTCTGGGTGGATTAAAAAAGGTCACAAATGCATTTCTGTCCCTCACATCAAGAAGGAAGTCAATTTCTCCCAATTAAAAAAATTATTTATTTTGCGAGGCCAGGTCTTAGTTGCAGCACATGAGATCTTCAATCTTCATTGCAGCATGTGAGATTTTTGGTTGAAGCATGTGGGTTCTAGTTCCCTGACCTGGGATCAAACCCCAGCCCCCTGCATTGGGAGCACAGAGTCTTAACCACTGGACCACTGGGGAAGTCCCCATCTCCCCAAAATAAAAGAAAAAATTAGGTTATTTATCTTGCTTTTTACTACGACATCATCATACACACTCAACATTTCCCCTCTTCTTGAATGACAGCACCCATGGTTTCCTTTGACAAATATAATATGATGGAATTGAAGTTCCCCAACTTCCAGGCTTAAGAGAATAGGCACTTCCACGTTCTTGCTCTTGGTCACATGAGAAGTCTGATAACTCTGAGCCTGCCATGCTATCAGGAAGCCTATGAGAACCATGTGGAAAGAGGCACTGAGGAACCAGACTCTGAGTTAAGGCTTCTTATACAGTCCACCTGGGACTGCTGCTCAGCCCCATGTGAGACTCGAGGCCAATGCCACGTACAGCCAAAGAAACCCCTTGCTGAGTCCTGCCTGACCCATAGAATCACGAGCAAACAATAAAATATTATTGTCTAAGCCATTAATCTTGGAGGTGATTTGTCACATAGTAATAAATATTTGTGACAAACCTGTTTAACAGCCATCTATTTCCTATTTATCACAGAAATGGTCTGCCAAGCTAGAAGTTCCTCCTCTGAAAGCCAGGGGAGAAAGGTAATGAGGACAGCAATGAAAAGTGAACTATTGAGGAAGAGCTAAGAAATAGAAAATGAGAAAATACTGAAGATATGTTGGCCCACTTTGGTGTAACTCTGTGTTTCCAGATGTGTGCCAAGCTGTGCCCATCTCCATCTCTCTTTTCTCTTTGTAAAATTTTGTTGAAGCATAACTTGTGCTGTGCTTAGTTGCTCAGTTGTGTCCGACTCTTTGCGACCCCATGGACTGTAGCCCACCAGGCTCCTCTGTCCATGGAATTCTCCAGGCAAGAATACTGGAGTGGGTTGCCATGCTCTCCTCCAGGGGTTCTTCCTGACCCAGGGACAGATCCCAGGTCTCCCACATTGTAGGCAGATTCTTGACCATGTGAGCCACTAGGGAAGCCCAAGAATATTGGAGTGGGTAGCCTATCCCTTCTGCAGGGGATCTTTCTGACCCAGAAATCGAACCAGGGTCTCCTGTATTGCAGGCAGATTCTTTACCAGTTGAGCTACCAGGGAAGCCTGAAGCATAACTTAACCTATAGGTAAGTGCACAGATCATTAGTGTAAACCTCCATGAATTTTTTACAGAGCAAACTCATGCATCAGATCAGCACTTGAGGTGCCCCCTCCCGGCCTCTTCCAGTTACTACACTGACCCTCATAGGTTGCCATTCTCCTGACTTCCGTCAGTATGGGTCAAATAGACTTGTTTTACAACATTCTACTGGGCTCCAGGAAGATGCAGGCCGTATGTATTCTTCTGTTTCTGACTTCTTTCTCTCAGCTTTATGTTTGGGAGATTCCTTCATGTTGCTAAGTGTAGTTGTAGTTCACTTGGTCTGTGATGGTTATTGTACAACTGCAGCTCAGTGTCTTTGTATACAGGCTGATTTTCTCTAAAACACGTGTTGCAACCTTTTCTGTGCATGGTTAGACAGTAAGTATTTTAGGCACAGCAGACCATAGGTCTCTGTCACAGCTACCATTGCATTTTGTCTCTGTCTCTGCTATTGCATTTTGAAAGCAGCCATAGATAACAAGTAAAAGAATGGATCCAGTTGGGTACCAATAAAACTGTCTTTACTGATACTGAAATTTGAATCTCATAGAATTTTCATATGTCATCACAATTTTATTCTTCTTTTGATTTTTTTCTAACCAGTTAAAAATGTAAAAAGTACTGTTTTCACACTATATGTTTAGTCTAAGTAAATGATATATATATATTTTTAAGTTCCCAGATGTTGATGAGGGTGCAGAAAAACAGGAATTCTCAGGGAATGTAAAGTGGTGCATTCTTGGGAGTTGCCAACAGAGCATTATATATCAAATACTTTAAAAACACTCCTACTCTTTGACCATTTCTAGGCATTTGTCCAAAGAAAATAGCCAGAGATGTGCATGAAGATTAATGGGCAAAGATATTCCTCATAGCATTATTTATAATATTGAAAAATTAGAAACAGACACCAACTTTGAGTTCTGGCAATTGGGCAGATTGACGTACCATGTCCCATGCTCCTCATATTTCTACAAACACATAGACATGCAGTATAAAATACAACACAGATATTAAATATACTGACCATCTAGAGAGAAGCATCACTTTCCTGGGTCAGAAGGGAATTATATCCCAATATAGACTCTCACAGTTAGGAGCTGGGATTTCATTAACAATACCAACATAGAAGTAAAAGCTATGATGTTGACGCTCCAAGACAGGAAGCTGGAATTGAGACCCCTGCATATAGCTGGAATGAGAGCTGCCTACCTCCTTCATGAAAGGGATGATTAGGGAAATCACTCATTCTCCCAAGGAAGTAGTGAGGAAGTGTTTTTCTTGCAGGCAGTCCAACAGAGAGTGTGGGACATTTTAACAATATTAAGTCTTCCAATCCATGAATGTGGGGTGTGTTTTCATTAATCTACGTGTGCTCAGTCGTGTCTGACTCTGTGCAGCCCGTCAGCCTCCTCTGTCCATGGGATTCTCCAGGCAAGAATACTGGAGTGGGTATACTGGATCCCCCTTCTCTGGGGGATCTTCCTGATCCTGGGCTCGAACTCTTGTCTCCCGCATCTCCTGCAGTGGCAGGCGGATTCTTCACCAGTGTAGCACCCGGGAAGCCCTCATTTATCTATGACTTCTTTAATTTCTCAGTGGTGTCTTGTATTTTTTTTTAATCTTTATTGATTTGTCTGTACTAGGTCTTAGTTGTGGCACTTGGTATGTTTCATCTTTGTTGTGGCACGTGGGATGTTTAGTTGTGGCACACAAACTCTCAGTTGCAACAATATGGGGGGGGGTCTTCTTCCCTGATCAGGGATCGAACCTGGGCCCCCTGCTTGCATGGATCATGAAGCATGGAGTCTTAGCCATTGGACAACCAGGGAAGTCCCCTGTCATATAGTTTTTATTGCACAAATTTCTCATTTCTTTAATCAATTCCTAAGTATTTGATTCTTCCTGATATGATTGTGAGATGAGTACAGTTGTGCGGTAGTTTGAGCATTCTTTGGCATTGCCTTTCTTTGGGATTGGAATGAAAACTGACCATTTCCAGTCCTGTGGCCATTGCTGAGTTTTCCAAATTTGCTGGTATATTGAGTGCAGCACTTTCACAGCATCATCTTTCAGGATTTGAAATAGCTTAACTGGAATCCCATCACCTCCACTAGCTTTGTTCGTAGTGATGTTTCCTAAGGCACACTTGCCTTCACATTCCAGGATGTCTGGCTCTAGGTAAGTGATCATACCATCGTGATTATCTTGGTCGTGAAGTAAAGTAATGCTCAAAATTCTCCAAGCCAGGCTTCAGCAATACATGAACCGTGAACCTCCAGATGTTCAAGCTGCTTTTAGAAAAGGCAGAGGAACCAGAGATCAAATTGCCAACATCCACTGGATCATCAAAAAAGCAAGAGATTACCAGAAAAACATCTATTTCTGCTTTATTGATTATGCCAAAGCCTTTGACTGTGTGGATCACAATAAATTGTGGAAAATTCTGAAAGAGATGGGAATACCAAACCACCTGACCTGCCTCTTGAGAAACCTACATGCAGGTCAGGAAGCAACAGTTAGAAATGGACATGGAACACAGACTGGTTGCAAATAGGAAAAGGAGTACGTCAAGGCTGCATATTGTCACCCTGCTTATTTAACTTCTATGCAGACTACATCATGAGAAACGCTGGGCTGGAAGAAGCACAAGCTGGAATCAAGACTGCTGGGAGAAATATCAATAACCTCAGATATGCAGATGACACCACCCTTATGGCAGAAAGTGAAGAGGAACTAAAAAGCCTCTTGATGAAAGTGAAAGAGAAGAGTGAAAAAGTTGGCTTAAAGCTCAACATTCAGAAAACAAAGATCATGGCATACGGTCCCATCACTTCATGGGAAATAGATGGGGAAACAGTGGAAACAGTGTCAGACTTTATTTTTTTGGGCTCCAAAATCACTGCAGATGGTGACTGCAGCCATGAAATTAAAAGACGCTTCCTCCTTGGAAGAAAAGTTATGACCAACCTAGATAGCATATTCAAAAGCAGAGACATTGCTTTGCCAACAAAGGTCCGTCTAGTCAAGGCTATGGTTTTTCCAGGGGTCATGTATGGATGTGAGAGTTGGACTGTGAAGAAGGCTGAGCATCGAAGAATTGATGCTTTTGAACTGTGGTGTTGGAGAAGACTCTTGAGAGTCCCTTGGACTGCAAGGAGATCCAACCAGTCCATTCTAAAGGAGATCAACCCTGGGTGTTCTTTGGAAGGAATGATGCTAAAGCTGAAACTCCAGTACTTTAGCCACCTCATGTGAAGAGCTGACTCATTGGAAAAGACTCTGATGCTGGGAGGGATTGGGGGCAGGAGGAAAAGGGGACAACAGAGGATGAGATGGCTGGATGGCATCATCGACTCTATGGACGTGAGTCTGAGTGAACTCCGGGAGTTGGTGATGGACAGGGAGGCCTGGCGTGCTGCGATTCATAGGGTTGCAAAGAGTCGGACACGACTGAGCGGCTGAACTGCACTGAACAGTAGAAACCAACACAATATTATAAAGCAATTTTCCTCCAGGTTTTTTTTTTAAAGTTTGTTGGCAAGGAGCATAAAGGGAACCTTAACTTCCAGGGTGCTTTAAGTCACACCTCCTAGCACACGACATGTACATGCTAAGTCACTTCAGTCACGTCTGACTCTCTGTGGCTGCATGGACTGTAGCCCGCCAGGCTTCTCTGTCCATGGGATTCTCCAGGCAAGAATACTGGAGTGCCATGCCATCCTTCAGAGGATCTTCCCAACCCAGGGATTGAACCCCAGTCTCTTATGTCTCCTGCACTTGCAGGAGGGTTCTTTATCACTAGTGCCACTTGGGAAGGCTTCTACCACACAGAGGAAGGGAAAAAATGGGACTCATTCAGGACCCGCTAAATTGAAGGTGGGTAATTCAAGAGTGTGATTCGGCTAAAGCAGCCAGTAAAGCTGAAGGTGATCACCCTTGCAAACCGGTCATTCCTCTTCTGCGATCCCAAACTCAATTCAATTCTCTAGGTACTGCCATTAGAGAAGCTATACACACCTGCCTGTTACAAGAGCAGCAATTCCCAATAATGAGAAGCACTGAAATGCTTATCGATAAGGAATGTGTTAAATTCTATTTATAAATTATATTACCTTAAAGCAGTTAACATGAACTTGGTCTACATCAGCTGGGGTAAATCTCAATTATAATGTTAAGTGAATACAGGGCATGCCCTGTGAGTACATTTATGTGCAGAATTTGAAAGTTCAGAGCAATACTATATTTTTCACGGAACATACTTTTGTATTAAAGCCTGAAATAGAAAATAGGAAAAATAAACATGAGCTTCAGATCACTGGTGACTTTTGGGATGAAAGGATAGAAGTTAATTGGCTATGGGGACCTCCCACTCTACCTGTACTTCTTTCTTAAAAATGTCTGAAGTAAAAATGGCTACAACTATCAAATTTGAGTAGTGATTAATTGGGTGACAGTTTTCCATTATATTTTATACATGAGAAATACTTTATACTTTAAAGACAGTTGAAACCACTTAAATGGCCAATTTAAATCAGATAGCAAGGTATGAGTCCACAGGCTGGAATACCAGGCAGCTTTTTCAAACCTCCATGTCAGAGAACTTAGGGAAATACTCAAGAGACACTTGCTGTGAAAGATAGATTAGAGAACAATGGATACATGTACATGTATGGCCGAGTCCCTTTGATGTTTACCTGAAACTACCACAACATTGTTAATGGGCTATACCCCAATATATGGAGAAGGAAATGGCAACCCACTCCAGTAGTCTTGCCTGGAGAATCCCATGGAGAGGAGCCTGGCGGGCTACAGTCCACAGGGCCGCAAGAGTCGGACACGACTTAGTGACTAGACCACCACCACCACCACCTCAATATAAAATAAAACGTTTCAAGTTTGGGGGAAAAAAATAACAGGATCTACAGATGAACAAAAGATGAAAAGAAAAATCACCTTAAAAGTAAAATACCTTCCATACACACACACACACACACGAAAGAAAACAATTGTGTAGGGGGAGGGGAGCACACTTTCTGAAAAATGTGTGTGTGGAGCTCCACGGCTTCAGGTGTGTCTAACTCTTTGTGATCCCGTGGATTGCAGCCCCCCCAGGCTCCTCTGTCCATGGGATTCTCCAGGCAAGAATACTGGAGTGGGTTGCCATGCCCTCCTCCAGGGGATCTTCCCCACCTGGCTCTCTTATATCTCTTGGATTGTTAGACGGGATCTTTACCACTAGCCCCGCCTCTTTTCTTGCATAAAACCAGGAAGATAAATGCCAGTTTGTCTCCGAGTAAAGATGACTTATCTCCTATATATGTTTTTTTACAATGAATATAGTCACCATTAAAACTAAACTAATAATTAATCTGTACAAGCAGCGTGTCAAAATAAACAAAGTGCCTGTGTGTGTGCTAAGTCGCTTCAGCAGTGTTGGACAAAGAGCAGTGTTCAATTTCAGACCAAATACCCCGAGAATGGTTGTTGTTTACTGTGCTTATGCTGCCATCTTGTGGAGAATTAGAAGAATGCTTATGAATATAGCGTAATTTCTAAAACCGGATGTGTTCTTTATATGTTGATGAAGATACAATATGGGCTTTCCTGGTGGCTCAGATGATAAAGGATCAGCCCGCCATGCAGGAGACCCACGTTCGATCCCTGGGACTGGATGATCCCCTGGAGAAGTGACATAGGGTCCATGGGGGTCACAAAGAATCAAACATAACTAAGTCACTCACACACACACATAAATATACTATACACCTTTATTAAAGATTAATTCATGCTCATTACAAAAAGTTCAGTTCAGTTGCTCAGTTGTGTCCAACTCTTTGCAACCCCATGGACTGCAGCACACCAGGCTTCCCTGTCCATCACCAACCCGCAGAGCTTGCTCAAACTCATGTCCATTGAGTCAGTGATGCCATCCAACCATCTCATCCTCTGTCATCCCCTTCTCCTCCTGCCTTTCCCATCATCAGGGTCTTTTCAAATGAGTCAGTTCTTTGCATCAGGTGGCCAAAGTATTGGAGTTCCAGCTTCAGCATCAGTCCTTTCAATGAATATTCAGTGCTGATTTCCTTTAGGATTGACTGGTTTAAGCTCCTTGCAGTCCAAGGGACTCTCCAGAGTTTATGCGGGTATCAGTAAATATTTATTGTGCTTATGCTGCCCTCTCATGGAGAAATAGAAGAATGCTTATGAATGTAATTTATAAAATCCAGATGTATTCTTTACACGTTGAAAAAGATACTGTTTTCACTTCAGTTCAGTGACTCAGTTATGTCTTACTCTTTGTGATCCCATGGACTGCAGCACACCAGGCTTCCCTGTCCATCACCAACTCCCAGAGTTTACTCAAACTCATCTCCATTGAGTCCGTGGTGCTATCTAACATCTCATCCTCTGTCGTCTCCTTCTCCTCCTGCCTTCAGTCTTTCCCAGCATTAGGGTCTTTTCCTATGAGTCAGTTCTTCGCATCAGGTGGTCAAAGTACTGGTGTTTCAATTTCAGCAATAGTCCTTTCAGTGAATAGTCAGGACTGATTTCCTTCAGGACCGACTGGTTTAATCTCCTTGCAGTCCAAGGGACTCTCAAGAGTTTTCACCAACACCACAGTTCCAAAGCATCCATTCTTCCATGCTCAGCTTTCTTTATACTACAACTCTCACATCCATACATGACCACTGGAAAAACCATAGCTTTGACTAGACAGACCTTTGTCAGCAATGTCTCTGGTTTTTAATATGCTATCTAGGTTGGTCATAACTTTTCTTCCAAGGAGCAAGCGTCTTTTAATTTCATGGCTACAATCACTCTCTGCAGTGATTTTGGAGCCCCCAAATTAGTCTGTCACTGTTTCCCCTGTTTCCCCATCTATTTGCCATGAAGTGATGGGACCAGATGCCATGATCTTAGTTTTCTGAATGTTGAGCTTTAAGCCAACTTTTTCACTCTCCTCTTTCACTTTCATCAAGAGGCTCTTTAGTTCTTCACTTTCTTCCATAGGGTGGTGTCATCTGCGTATCTGAGGTTATTGATATTTCTCCCGGCAATCTTTGTGCTTCATCCAGCCCAGCGTTTCTCATGACGTACTCTGCATATAAGTTAAATAAACAGGGTGTCAATATACAGCCTTGATGTACTCCTTTCCCAATTTGGAACCAACCTGTCTGTTGTTCCATGACCAGTTCTAACTGTTGCTTCCTAGCCTGCATATAAATTTCTCAGGGGGCAGGTCAGATGGTCTGGTATTCCCATCTCTCTCAGAATTTTCCAGTTTCTTGTGATCCACACAGTCAAAGGCTTTGGCGTAGTCAATAAAGCAGAAGTAGATTGGCTTCCCTGGTGGCTCAGATATTAAAGCATCTGTCTATAATGCGGGAGACCTGGGTTCAAGCCCTGGGTTGGGAAGATTCCCTGGAGAAGGAAATGGCAACCCACTCCAGGACTATTGCCTGGAAAACCCCATGGACAGAGGAGCCTGGTAGACTACAGTCCATGGGGTCGCAAAGAGTCGGACACGACTGAGCGACTTCACCCACTAGATGTTTTTCTGGAACTTTTTCAATGATCCATTGGATGTTGGCAATTTGATCTCTGGTTCCTCTGCCTTTTCTAAAAGCAGCTTGAACATCTGGAAGTTCACGGTTCACGTACTGTTGAAGTCTGGCTTGGAGAATTTTGAGCATTACTTTACTAGTGTGTGAGACGAGTGTAATTGTGCAGTCGTTTGAGCATTCTTTGGCATTGCCTTTCTTTGGGATTGGAATGAAAACTGACCATTTCCAGTCCTGTGGCCACTGCTGAGTTTTCCACATTTGCTGGCATATTGAGTGCAGCACTTTCACAGCATCATCTTTCATGATTTGAAATAGCTTAACTGGAATTCCATCACCTCCCCTAGCTTTGTTCGTAGTGATGCTTCCTAAGGCCCACTTGACTTCACATTCTGGGATGTCTGGCTCTAGGTGAGTGATCACATCATCGTGGTTATCTGGGTCATGAAGATCTTTTTTTGTATAGTTCTGTGTATTCTTGCCACCTCTTCTTAATCTCTTCTGCTTCTCTCTTAGGTCCATACCGTTTCTCCCCTTTATTGTGCCCATCTTTGCATGAAATAGTCCCTTGGTATCTCAAATTTTCTTGAAGAGATCTCTAGTCTTTCCCATTCTATTATTTTCCTGTATTTCTTTGTTCTGATTGCTGAGGAAGGCTTTCTTATCTCTCCTTGCTGTTCTTGGGCATGGTCTTGATTCCTGTCTCCTGTACAATGTCACGAACCTCCGTCCATAGTTCATCAGGCACTTTATCTATCATATCTAGTCCCTTAAATCTATTTCTCACTTCCACTGTATAGTCATAAGTGATTTGATTTAGGTCATACCTGAATGGTCTAGTGGTTTTCTCCACTTTCTTCAATTTCAGTCTGAATATGGCAATAAGGAGTTCATGATCTGAGCCACAGTCAGCTCCCAGTCTTGCTTTTGCGGACTGTGTAGAGCTTCTCCATCTTTGGCTGCAAAGAATATAATCAATCTGATTTTGGTGTCGACCATCTGGTGATATCCATGTGTATGTAGAGTCTTCTCTTGTGTTGTTGGAAGAGGGTGTTTGCTATGACCAGTGCATTCTCTTGGCAGAACTCTATTAGCCTTAGCCCTGCTTCATTCTGTACTCCAAGGCCAAATTTACCTGTTACTCCAGGTATTTCTTGACTTCCTACTTTTGCATTCCAGTCTCCTATAATGAAAAGGACATCTTTTTTGGGTGTTAGTTCTATAAGGTCTTGTAGGTCTTCATAGAACTGTTCAACTTCAGTTTCTTCAGTGTTACTGGTCAGGGCATAGACTTGGATTACCGTGATATTGAATGGTTTGCCTTGGAAACAAGCAGAGATCATTCCGTCGTTTTTGAGATTGCATCCAAGTACTGCAATCTTTTGTTGACTATGATGGCTACTCCCTTTCTTCTATGGGATTTTTGCCCACAGTAGTAGATATAATGGTCACCCCAGTTAAATCACATCAGGTTGATTTTATTTTCTTTTCAGTATTAATGTATGCTCTTGGTATAAGATTCAACATCTGTACTGTTGGCCATTTCTCAGCGGTGAGACCCCCAAAGATTTCTGAGGTCTCTAACCATGCTCTGAAGTCACTGGTTGCCCACTGGTCTACCTGGAATGGCAGGGGGTCTCCACGATCCCTGGGACCCCCTCCAGTTCATTCTGATTCAGCTCTTCATTCACCTTGGAACATCTGGCTACAGAGCTTTGAACCTGTGATTTTCCTCAGTTACTTTGAGGTGGTATTTATTGATAATCATCCTTTATCAGTTTTGCTTGAATGTGCTTATTCACTCTCGTGGTTGCCCTGGCCACCTGCAGAAAACAAGAGAAGGAGCACAGAATGTCATTGGTTTGGGGAAGAGGGTGAAGATGGATTGGAACGACAGCTTCAGGAGAAGGGATGTGGGCAGAGAAGGGGTATGTGCCAGGCAAGGATAGAAGAGGGGGTCTTATGGGATGGGATCAATGGGCAAGAGGAGCTTGGGTGGGTTTAGTTCACCTTGACACTTCTTTTGGACCTCAGTTGATAGGAAGTCTTCATCTTTTTGTCCTGGGTATGTGGAGTTGGCTGTTCTGTAACTGATCTAGAGCCTTGTGGCTTCCCAGTCAACTTAGTCATTTTGAACACTCCAGGTGGTATGCTGCAGAGCCCCTGAGCACCCCAACATATACCCCTCCCCAGGGTGCCACACCCTTATGCTTTATGTGGTCAGCAAGTCACATCTCCAGCCAATAGTGGCCCTTGATGAGCCTTGACATCACAAAGACCCATCATGACACCTCTAGGGCATGATGGGGAGCAATTCAGATGACTTGGTGGGAGAAATAAGGCATTTTTAATGCCCCTTAAGAGCCCTCCAAACTCACCTGCCATCCTCATCTCTCTAAGTCAACTCTGATGGGTCACATGGCAGGGAGAGTGTGTCTCCTCCAAACTTTGCCTCACAGCCACACTATTCAGGCTTTCATTCAGTTCTCTCTCACCTTTCACCATTATCTAGTTTTTAATATCTTGCCTAAAATCCCTCTATGATGATTAGCCTGTGCTGAAGTTTTTGTGGAAATGTGAATCATTCAACTTTCCTCCTACAAGGTGTTCTTAAAGCAAATTGAAGATCATTTAATTCTGGGCCACCTACAGAAACCTTTCCCATCCCACCTCCTTTTCTCAGTGTTTACGTGGCTGTCCTCAGTTTTCTAGTTTCCAGTCTGAAACCCCTGCCTTCAAGCTGTGAGACTGCACTGAATACACTTGCCCTTGCTCCACTTGGAGCCGTCTTGTTTCAAGTCTAGGACTCATGGTCACCTCACTTGGTGTACTACTAAGGCTTGCTTTTTAACAGTTTGACGGGGATGAGGCAGATAAATGCATGGTTCAGGTTGTGCTGGGTGATCCTAAGAAGGAAATGACCACCTGTGACCGATTAGTACTCCCAGGAAGGGGTGGAGCTTGCTCAGAGGTGTGTGAGCCTCATGTGCAAAGGTATTCTCAACATGTGGCCTCACAAGTCTCTTTTCTCATCTTGTTTTCCTGCTGGCACCTCCATTGGAGCTTATCTCATGGTCGAGACCATGGTGGAATTCATTTCCATGAATAGCTTCCACAAGCTTCCAGCTTCTTGGAGGAAACACTAAGTAATCATGTCCTGTCTACCTCATTCCCAAGGTCTCTCATTGAGGTGGTTGGCTCTGGAGGAAAGGGGAATGAATTGTGTGCTTCACCGCAGATCTTGTGTTCCTAATTGACAAGCATGGTCAGCCAGCCTGAGGTGTGTCCTTGGGGACACAGTTTGTTTCCTTAGTGGGACTTCCTGGGTTTCCTGTGAAGTGCTCACTTCCTGCTGTCCACTGGTTGCTTTTTCACCCAGGAGGCATCACACTGCTTAAAATTTTACGAGGTAGAACAAAGCACACCATAAACAAACCCAAAAGATGACTCTTAAAATTTATAGAACAGAGAGCCTAAAACATGATAGAAACATGTGAAAAGGACTTGAGCCAACAGTTTATAAGAAAGATGTAGCACTGGCCATTCACTTTATTAAGAGATGTTTAAAAGACATGAGCAGCCAGTTCACTAGAAAGATATGGAACTAGACCCTAACCACATTAAAAAGATATCTAATCTCACTAGGGTAAGGAACATCATATTAAAACTCCCTTGAGAAATCAAACTGACCCAGAAGTGGCATAGATTTTAAAAATTTCAGACAGAGACATTGAAATAATTGGAATAACTGTGTTTTGTATCTTGTAAAATTAATTAGAGACATGGAAATCATGAAATAGACCGAATTTAACCTTATAGATATGAAAACTATAGTGTCAGATGACAAAGTGGATAGAATAAATGATGTATTAGGGCAGCAGGAGAAAACTGTGCACTTGAAGAGGTAGCAATAGAAAGTGTTCAGAATGAAGCACAGACTACACCGATATATACAAAGTATGACACAGCATAATCTATTTATTTTTGTCTCCCTAAGGATGCAGCATTGGTTAAACATTTGAAAATCCATCAATGTAATTCAACTTACTAAAGAACTAAAAATGAAACACAGTAGGGTCATCTCGATAAATGCTAAAAAATAATTTGATAAATTCTAATATCTATTCCTGGGTTTGGAAGACACCTGGAGGAGGGCATGGCAACCCACTCCAGTATTCTTGCCTGGAGAATCCCCAAGGCCAGAGGAGCCTGTTGGGCTTACACTCCATGGGGTCGCAAAGAGCTGAACACAAATGAGCGACTGAGCACATTCTGTAAAAAAAAAACTCTTAGCAAACTAGAAAGAGAAAACATCCTCAACCTGATGAAGGTAATAAACCGTCTAACTGACATCACACTTCGTGGAAGAAGACTGAGTTGCTTTACGTCTAAGATCAGAATCAACAAAAAGATGTCCACTCTCATTATATTGAATTTCTCTCCATGAAGTCATATTAGAAAATGATAGGGAAGTTATCCAGTTTGGAAAAGAAGAATTAAACTGTTTTTATTTGTCAGCGATGTCTGTGTAGAATATCCAATGAAATCTAAAGCAACAACAGAATAACTAAAACTAAGAATTCATGTAAGCAATCTTGCAAGATATACAGATGATATATAAAACTTAGTTAATTTTCTATATAGTAGGAAAGACAATTGAAAATTAAAATAAAAAATATAACTAACATTGTAGTATGAAAAATATAAGTATCTGAAAAAATATAATGAAAGGCATCAATGCAAAAAATGGACAAAAGATTTGAACAGGAAATTCACTAAATAAAGATATACAGATAGCAACTAAACACACAGGGCACACCATAAAGATGGCTCTATGAGAGAACAGACAAGAACAAGTGTCAAGAGGATGCGAAAAAATGTGAACTTTCATGCACTGCCTATGGGAATACAAAATGGGACAGCCCCGGTGGAAAGCACTTTGGAAGTTGCTTAGAAAGTTAAACATTGGGTTACCATATGACCCAGTAATCCCACTCCTACGTTTATACCAATAAGAATGAAAAACATATATGTTTACCCAAAGGTGTGCACATGAATGTTCTTAGCAGTCTTATTTCTAATAGTCAAAAAGCTGAGATGAACAAGGTGGCAGAGGGGTAGGTGGGCAAGGAGTATATCTGTCATCACAGGCATATTAGGAATACACCTTCAGGCATAGAAGTGCTTGCAGAATAGCAGCTGAGAGCTGACAGGAGTACCTGACCAGCGGAAAAGAATATATGGAATGACAAAACTCGGTAGGATGAAGGAACCAGGGGAAAACAGGAGTGTTAGTAGGACTGGACCTGCCCTCAGTGTCCAGTCCCCACATCGGAGCAATTGTCTGCATCAGAGGAGAAACATTTAAGTCTGAGAGTGAAAGAGCTGTTCTGTGGCAGCCTAAATGGAATGAGAGTCAGACAGTCCTTGCCACAGCCATATACACAGCAGAGAGGGATGCAGGTCCTCTGGAAGGCGCAATAGCTGGCGGCTGGAGTATAGGGATTGTAGAGCAATCCCAGGGTGAGTGCTGCTGTTGACTGTGGGATGTGAGGGAGATGGGGGGGGGGGGAAATGCCTGTGGAGGAACGCAGGGCACCATGGAAGCCAGGGGATACTTCTGAGTCAATCATAGTGGGTGGAGCCATTTTCGTAGCCTCTCTCTCCCTAACCAACAGCATCAGCAGCTGAACAATAGAGAGGCTGGCCCATCAAGCACCTGACTCACCGAATTACAGGGTAGGACATCAGCCAGTGGGTCCCTGTATGTGCCTGATGTCCCGAACAACAGAGAAGGACCCCAGGCAAGGGAGCTCTGTCAGTGCCTGAAAGAGCAGAGCTATGGAGAAAGACTGGCCAAAGAGGCCTCCTGATTGCCAGCTACAAGAGGCTGGAAAAAAGTCTCTGATAGGGCCACAACTCCTGCAGCACAGGCAGTCCGTGTCATTGCACACTTGGTGCTGCCAGGGTGCCCACAAGCCAAGAATGTGCACCACCTTCATGCTCAACTCTCACTGGGACAGAACTGCCACAGGCAAAAAAAGTCTTGCACACAGGGTTGCTTCGGTAGTGTCTGATTTTTGCGACCCTGTAGACTGTGGCCTGCCAGACTTCTCTGTCAGGAAGCGGGGGTTCTACAGGGAAGAATACTTGCGCATATTGGCCAATACTGGTTGCCATACCCTTCTAGAGCACTATATTTCCTGCTGCCCTAGCTGCCAGCTTCCCTGAGTACCTGGTGCTGCCAGAAGCCCTGTGACCCAAGTGACTGCACCTCCACATCTGGCCCTCACAGGGGCAAACCCAAGTCCTCCAGGGCAGCCTCAGGAGCAAACCCCAGTGGATGATCCACATGCAGAGGTGGAAATAAAACCACAATGGAAACCCAGGGGGCAGTGTGGCTAAGGAAGAAGACTCAAAACCTTTCTACCAGCTGTACAAGCTGCAGATTAAATCCACATGATCAACTAGGCAGACTCTGTGTCTACTGAATATATAAAAGGACATTGAGAGCTCCCACAAAAGAAAGCACACTAGTTCTGATGCTGTGAACATTCGAGGCAAGAACACATAGGAGTAGGACCAGATTAGACTCTGAGCTGCCCCCAAATCAGATCCAGAGATCAGCACAGTTTTGGAGGGCATCCTAGGGAGGTGAGGTGGACTGTGACTTCCAGCGAGGGAAAGGACTGATATAAGTGACTCAAGAAAAACATGTATTATTTTTATGTTTTGACTTGCTCTGTAGATTCTTCTGGATTTTTTTCTTTTTCTTTCCTTTTCCCCCAACTCTGCTGTAGTTGTCGATTTTATTGGCACTATGAAATTTAATCACTCTTCTGAGCTTTTTAATTTTTTTTCCTGTCACATTTTTTATTGCTGTTATAAACCTTTGTCTCTATGTTGGGCTTTTGTAGTTCTATGGAGTATTCCCTCCCTCCTCCTTTTTCTTTCTTTTTCCATTTTTAAATTCTTTTCTCTTTTTTACAGTTTTAATTAAAAAAACTATTATATTTTTTCTATACATTTATTCTGTAGTTTTTCTTTCCAGTGTTCTTTTCACCTTCAGTTCATCTTTATATGAATCTTCTTCATCTACCTCTATTTAACTTTGCTTATCTATTGTTCTTTCTTTTCTTTCTTTCTTTTCCTCTCAACATTTTGTTCGTTTTATTTTCATTGCTTTAATCCCCACTTGGCACTTTGCTTTAGTTTTGTTTTCCAGTTTGTGCTTTAGTTAGTTTTGTTCTTAACTGGTAGATATAATTTTTGGTTTCCTTTGTTTGCCAGGTCAATAGATTGTAGTTTCTTTTTGTTGGACTGTTTTGATTTTGCTTATGGGTGCATATGTATATATCCCAATATATGGGAATATATGTGTATATTCCATTATTTTAATTATCATTTGCCTGACATTGTAAACAGCCATGCATCTGAGGTTCATCTTTGGTTTCTCTGTTTTTTTTTATATTTGTTTTAATCTAACTTAATGTCATAACAAAGCACCTGTGGTATCTCTGTTCCTGGCCAGAGATCCAGCCCTGAGCCTTTGGAGTAGGAACACTGACTCCAAGACCCTAGGCAACCAGAAAACTCCTAACCCTAGGGAGTATCAAATAGTGAGACCTTATACAAAGGAAACCACTTGAATAGAAGACTTAGCATCACCTAACTATCAGTCACACTCAGTGTAGGACACCTTATCCAAACAACAAATAAGACAAAAATACAAACCCAATCATCAGCAGACAGGATTACACCTCACTCAACCCTGCACATCAGAAAAAAAAAAAAAACCTCAGCACAAATCTCACCCAATGCAAAGGTTACACAAAGTACTGGACCCAACTTAGGAGGGCAGAAACCGAAAGGAAGAAACAACTCGACTTTGAAGCCTGGAAAAAGGAGACCTCAAACACAATAAGCGTAAAAAAACATGATGAAAAGGTGGAGAAATGCTGCACAAATAAAGGAACAAAGCAGAAACACAGAAGTCCAAATAAATGAAGAGGAAATAGGCAAACTACCTGAAAAAGAATTCAGGATAATGATAGTAAAGATGATCAAAAACCTTGAAAACAGAATGGAGAAAATGCAAGAATCAATTAACAAAGACTAAGAAGAATTAACGAATAAACATAAACAAACAACCCAATTACTGAAATTAAAACTACTCTAGAAGGAATCAATAGCAGAATATCTGAAGCAGAACGGATCAGTGAGTTGGAAGGTAAAATGTTGGAAACAACTGCTGAAGAGCAAAATAAAGTAAAAAGAATGAAAAGAACCAAGGATAGTCTCAGAGACCCTTGGGACAATATTAAATGCACCAATAATCAAATTATAGGGGTCCCAGAAGAAGAGAGAAAAAGAAAGGGTATGAGAAAATTATTGAAGAGATTATAGTTGAAAATTTCCCCAACATGGAAAAGGAAATAATCAAGTCCAAGAGGTGTAGAGAGTCCCATATGGGATAAACCCAAGGAGAAACATGCCAAGGCACATACTGATCAAACTAACAAAGATTAAACAGGAAGAAAGAATATTAAAAGCAGCAAGGGAAAAGCAACAAGTAACATACAAGGGAAACCCCATATGGTTAACAGCTGATCTTTTGACAGAAACTCTGCAGGCCAGAAGAGAATGGCAGGATATATTTAAAGCACTGAAAGGGAAAATTTTACAACCAAGATTACTGTACCTGGCAAGATCTCCTTCAAAATTGATGGAGAAATCAAAAGCTTTTCAGACAAGCAAAAAGTAAGAGAATTCAGTACCACCAAACCAACTTTTCAACAAATGTTAAACAAACTTATATAGTCAAGAAATATAACAGAATAAAAAAGATCTACAAAATCAACCCCAAACAATTAAGAAAATGGCAATAGGAACATATATATCAATAATCACTTTAAATGTAAATGGATTAAATGCTCCAACCAAAAGACACAGACTGGCTGAATGGATACAGAAACAAGACCTAGGGGTGTGGTCCCAAGAAGGCAGAGGTATAGGATGGTGAGACCACTTTCTGCCCCACAAATTCATCAAAAGATCATCTGAATGCTGAGCAACTTCCACATAACAATTTCTGAATGCTGACGGAGGACACCAGGCATCCAGAAAGGCAGCCCATTCTATTTGAAAGGAGAACAAAGGATTGATAGAATACCAAAGAAGAGCTAGGCGGCTGCCTACAGGCCCCTCTCCCCGCTGCCCTGTCCCACTGGAGGCAGAGAGGCAGATATGTGACAGCCAGAGCCAGAAGGCAAGGGGCAATCTTGGCCCCAGAGATGAGCATCCTCCACCAAACTGTGAGCAGGCTCCCAGTTGCTAACCACATCTTCCTGGGATCCTGGATGGTTGACATCTGCCAGGATGGTCACAGCCTGAGATCAGGTCTCCAGAGGAGACACACAACACACCTGAGATGGTGCTCTCGCAGCACACCTGGGAAACTAAGCGGCCTGGACCGTGGAGGTGATTAAGATGCATAGTCCACCTCGGACAGTGGGCTCTCCAAGCACCTGGTTGTCTGAGGTGCTCGGACCTGGGAAGGACACAGAACACGTGCCCAACCAATCTGTGCATTTGCGGAGTACCCAAGAACTTGAACCTGAGCAGCTTATATCTGGGAAGTGCATGAAACCCAGGGCCCACTTTGGACAGTACCCCTGCAGGGAAAGCTGGAGCCTGAGTAGTGTAGACCCGGAAAGCACACACCACCGTGAGCTGGGGCAAACCCAGTGTGGTCCATATACTGTGAGCACTCCCCCCCCCCAAAACCAACAATATTTGTTTACAGTGTTCCTTCCTCCCACAACTGAACAAGTGAGCCTAAATAAGTGACCACCTTCGCCCCCTTGTGTCAGCGTGGAAATTAGACACTGAAGAGACTTGCAAACAGAGGAAGCCAAAATAAACAAAGAAGAGGGAACTGCTCTGGGAGTGACAGGTGCAACAGATTAAAACCCTGTAGTTAGCATTGACTAAGCTATGGAAGGGGCCTACAGACCTTGAGAAGTACAAACTGGAACAAGGAACTATCTGAAACTGAACTGAACCCACACTGCCCACAACAGCTCCAGAGAAGTTCCTAGATATACTTTTACTATTATCAACTTTTTAATTTTTAAGTTCTTTATTACTCCTTTAATTTTCATTGTTATAACCTACTATTACCTTGGGAAAAAAGACCCTAATTTTTAAAGCAAATTTGATAGATATATTTTTTATAATTTTTGTGGTTCATTTTGTTTTGTATTTTTAATTTTGTATTTTGAAGAGTCTAACCTCTACACTTAAAAAAAACTAATTTATTCATTTTAATTGGAGGCTAATTACAATATTATAGTGGTTTTTGCCATACATTGACAATGGCACCCCACTCCAGTACTCTTGCCTGGAAAATCCCATGGATGGAGGAGCCTGGTAGCCTGCCGTCCATGGGGTCGCTAAGAGTCGGACACGACTGAGCAACTTCCCTTTGACTTTTCACTTTCATGCATTGGAGAAGGAAATGGCAACCCACTCCAGTGTTCTTGCCTGGAGAATCCCAGGGACGGGGGAGCCTGGTGGGTTGCAGTCTATGGGGTCGCACACAGTCGGACATGACTGAAGTGACTTAGCAGCAGTAGCAGCAGCAGTGGTTTTTGTCATACATTGACATGAATCAGCCATGGGTGTACATGTGGCCTCATCCTGAACCCTCCTCCCACCTCCCTCTGTATCCCATCCCTCAGGGTCATCCCAGTGCACTGACCCTGAGTGGCCTGTCTCATGCATCGAACCTGGGCTGGTGATCTATTTCACATATGGTAATATATATGTTTCAATGCTATTTTCTCAAATCATCCCACCCTTGCCTTCTCCCACAGAATCCAAAACTCTGTTTTTTATATCTGTGTCTCTTTTGCTGTCTCATACATAGGGTCATCATTACCATCTTTCTAAATTTCATATATATGTTATTATACTGTATTGGTGTTTTTCTTTCTGACTTACTTCACTCTGTATAATAGGCTCGTTTCATCCACCTCACTAGAACTGATTCAAATGCATTCTTTTTAATGGCTGAATAATATTCCACTGTGTATATGTACCACAGCTTTCTTATCCATTTGTCTGCTGATGGACATCTAGGTTGCTTCCATGTCCTGGCTATTATAAACAGTGCTGCAATGAACATTGTGGTACACGTGTCTCTTTCAATTCTGGTTACCTTGGTGTGTATGCCCAGCAGTGGGATTGCTGGGTTGTATGGTAATTCTATTTCCAGTTTTTAAAGGAATCTCCACACTGTTCTCCATAGTGGCTGTACTAATTTGCATTCCCACTAACAGTGTAAGAGTTCCCTTTTCTCCACACCCTCTCCAGCATTTATTATTTGTAGACATTTTGATAGTAGCCATTCTGACTGGCATGGGATGGGGCCTCATTGTGATTTTGATTTGCATTTCTCTGATAATGAGTGATGTTGAGCATCTTTTCATGTGTTTGTTAGCCAACTGTTTTTCTTATTTGGAGAACTGTCTGTTTAGTTCTTTGGCCCATTTTTTGATTGGGTTGCTTATTTTTCTGGTATTGAGCTGCATGAGCTGCTTTTATATTCTTGAGATTAATTCTTTGTCAGATACTTTGTTCGTTATTATTTTCTCCCATTCTGAAGGCTGTCTTTTCACCTTGCTAATAGTTTCCTTCATTGTACAGAAGCTTTTAAGTTTAATTAGGTCCCATTTTGCTGGGAGCCAGTGTGAGGAATCCCGCCTGTGGCAAAGGTCATGAGGAAGGAGGCCTGACATACGCAAAGGTGGGATCAGGCCTCAGGGGTCCCCCGGGACATTCTTGAGCATCTACCCCCCAAACCAGAGTCTGCCTACAATGCTGCATTATGCTTTCACCTACACGTCTGACATTACGGGGGGCTATCCCCCACCACCTCTCTCTGACAAGGAGCTAACTTAGAGCTCCAGTTAATAAATCTCCTGGGCATAACAAGAGTGTTTCAGTCCAAAAACTCCTCTGATGGCTCTCTAGCCTGCCTGACAGGTTTATCCAGCCACATGTGATTGTTCACAGCCTCCCAACCGTGAGAGGCACGAGATGCCATAAACTTTCTAAATACAGATTCTTCTGAGAAGTTAGAAAATTATTAGTATCGTATTAGTGGGTTAGTTAGAAAATATACCGGTGGAGGGTTTCATTGTTGAGCCGATATTTGCTGCTAAGTCTCCATATCTGTTGCCCCTTATACACACTAATTGATATAACTAGCATATAGGAGAAATAAGTATTAACCTTGATATTAATCATGTTAGACCTTAGGCTAAGTAAATTCTTGATTATAGCCCAGTGCACCTTTGCCCTGTAGGAATGCAACTTTATCTGCTGCCTTTGGAGGGTGGTGTCTGACTTAAGAAAAAATCACCTTTGGAGAAAATAAGTTTTCTGGTTGACTAATCATCATCAGAAAGGGTCATTAAATGTTAGCAGGCCTCTTGGCCAGAAGATGATGTAAATCACCTGAGAACTGTGTATATCAGAAGGAATGTAGAAAGAAAGCATGGTTTCAATAAGGGTCAGGACTGCTGACCCCGTGTGACTTTGTATTTTCCATTTATCTCTATGTATGACTTAAAGTATAAAAGTGACCCTGGAAAATAAAGAAACAGACCAGTTCCTGGAAAGACTGGTTTCCCCCGTGTCATCTTTTCTTGTTCTCTTCTTTTCTGGCTGAATTCCCATCTGGAGTGCGGAGGCTCGCTGAGCCTACTAATTTTGCCTGGGCTTCTAAGATCTGAACCGGGAGGCACTTTGTGTCTCTGCTCCTCTGGGAGACTGGGAAGACACCTGTGGCCTATGTAGGTAGTGCAAACCCCTTGTCTCAGGGTTTTATTGGTTTTCCGCATAAACCAAGTTATTCAGCATCTTTTCTCCACTAATTTTCCTACTATTATTCTTTTCTAATCTCTCTCCATATCTCTAATTAAATAATTCTTTCATAATTGCTGACTCCATCCCCGCTTCGAATTACCCTGGATCCACTGGGGCTGGACCCTGGCACCATTTGTTTATTTTTTCTTTTATTTCCATTACTCTGGGATGTGGGTCATAGAGCATCCTGCTGTGATTGATGTCAGAGAGTATTTTGCCTATGTTTTCCTCTAGGAGTTTCTGGTCTCACATTTAGGTCTTTAATCCATTTTGAGTTTATTTTTGTGTATGCTGTTAGAAAGGGTTCTAGTTTCATTCTTTTACAAGTGGCTAGTTTTCCCAGCACCACTTGTTAAATAGATTGTCTTTTTTCCATTATATATTCTTGCCTCCTTTGTCAAAGATAAGGTGTCCATAGGTGCATGGATTTATCTCTGGGCTTTCTATTTTGTTCCCTTGATTGTTATTTCTGTCTTTGTGTTGGTACCACAATGTCTTGATGACTGTAGCTTTGTAGTATAGTCTGAAGTCAGGCAGACTGATTCCTCGAGTTCCTCCTCTTCTTCCTCAAGATTGCTTTGGCTGTTCAAGGTCTTTTGTATTTCCACACAAATTGTGAAATTATTGTTGTAGTGCCATGAAAAATACCATTTGTACCTTGATAATTACTTTAAATGTAAAGGGATTAAATACTCTAACCAAAAGACACAGACTGGCTGGATGGATACAAAAGCAAGACCCATATATATGCGGTCTACAAGAAACCCACTTCAGTCCTAAACACACTTATATACTTAAAGTGAGAGGATGGAAAAAGATATTATATGCAAATAGAAAGCAAAAGAAAGCTGGAGCAGCAATGCTCATATCAGATGAAACAGACCTTAAAATAAGAATACTACAAGAGATAAAGAAGGACACTATATAATGATCAAGGGATCAATCCAAGAGGAAGACATAACAATTGTAAATATTTACTGAACAACTTATTGCCATATTCACACTTAAATTGAAGAAAGTAGGGAAAACCACTAGACCACTGAGGTATGAACTAAATCTAATCCCGTATGATTATACAGTGGAAGTGACAAATAGATTCAAGGGAGTAGATCTGATAGACAGAGTGCCTGAAGAACTATGGATAGAGGTTTATGACATTGTACAGGAGGTAGTGATCAAGACCATCCTCAAGAAAAAGAAATGCAAAAAAGGCAAAATGGTTGTCTGAGGAGGCCTTACAAATAGCTGAGAAAAGAAGAGAAGCAAAAGGCAAAGGAGAAAAGGAAAGATATACCCTGTTAAATACAGAATGGCAGAGAGATAAGAAAGCTGTCCTCAGCAATCAATGCAAAGAAACAGAGGAAAGCAATAGAATGGGAAAGACTAGAGATCTAGTTTAGAATCGATGCTTTTGAACTGTGGCGTTGGAGAAGACTCTTACAAGTCCCTTGGATGTCAGGGAATGTTTAACAGGAGGATTCCTACATGCTGTTTCTCACAAGTCCTTTGTTTCTTTTTAAGCGGAACAGCACACTGCTCCCAGGAACTGGGGTCACTGTGTGAGACAGGCTTGAATCTTCTTTAGTAAAAATTCACTTTATGATAAAACTGCTCAGTCTTGATCCCTTTTCTTGAGCTATAGGTTGTCTCCTGACCTAGTGACCATCATCATCCCTTGTTCCCCTGGTCACGGTTACTGTACATTAGGTTTTCTGATCTTTACCATTGACAAAAGAAACTTCTTGTACTACAGCCTACATATACTCACAGAAAAATCATTAAAGCACCTTTGCTCCATCAGAGTTGGGTCCCCCTGTTTTTCTTTCTTTCTCTCTCTCTCTTCAGCTGATTCCCTGGAGTGCAGAGACCCATCTTGCTCACTTTCCTGCCTGGGCTTCTAAGAATCTCTCGAGAAGGTACTCTGTGCCTTCACCCCCTCCAGAGGGCACCCGGTGCCTTCATGAGAGACGCAAGTCCTGTGTAAAGGACTTTATTGGTTTTCTACATAAACCAGCATCTTTCTCTCTTTCACTTTCTTATCATCACCTCTGGACGACCAGGTCCCAGTCCATAAAAGGACCCCAACACTTGGACTGCGAGGAGATCCAACCAATCCATTCTAAAGGAAATCAGTCCTGGGTGTTCATTGGAAGGACTGATGCTAAAGCTGAAACTCCAATACTTTGGCCACCTCATGCGAAGAGTTGACTCATTGGAAAAGACCGTGATGCTGGGAGGGATTGGGGGCAGGAGGAGAAGGGGACAAAAGAGGATGAGATGGCTGGATGGCATCACCAACTTGATGGACATGAGTGTGGGTGAACTCCGGGAGTTGGTGATGGACAGGGAGGCCTGGAGTACTGTGATTCATGGGGTCGCAAAGAGTCGGACATGCCTGAGCTACTGAACTGAACTGAACATAGGAAGGGGCTTAGAGATCCTGAGAAGTATAAGCCAGATCAAGGAACTATCTGAAAATGAAATGACCTCATACTGTCCACAACAACACTAGAGAAAGTCTTAGATATATTTTTAATATTATCATTCTTTAATTTTTTAATTTTTATGTATTTAAATATTCTATTACTCCTTTTTACTTTTATAACCTACTATTACTTTGCAAAAAAAGACCCTATTTTTTAAAGAAAACTTCATATATATATAATAATTTGTGTGACTTTTTTTTCTTTAATATTGTATTTTGGAAAATCCAACCTCTACTCTAGATTTTTAATTTTTTCTTTTTGGTTTTTGTTATCAATTTTGTACCTTTAAAGACCCAATCTTCAGTACTTATTTTTACTTGGGAGTGAGATTACTGGCTTGACTGCTTTCTCCCCCTTTGGACTCTCCTTTTTCTCCACCAGGTAGCCTCTATCTCCTCCCTCTTCCTTCTCTTCTTTACCCAACTCTGTGAATCTCTGTGTGTGTTCCAGACAGTGAGAACACTTAGGAAACTGATTGCTGGCTGGATCTGGCTCTCTTCTTTTGATTCCCCCTTTTATCCTCCTGGCCACCTCTGTCTCCTTTCTCCCTCTTCTCTTCTCTGTATAACTCCGTGAACATCTCTGAGCAGTCCAGACTGTGGAGCGTACCTAAGGAAGTGATTACTGGCTAGCTTGCTCTCTCCTCTTTTGATTCCACGCCATCTCATTTGGGTTACCTCTAACTTCCTTCTCCCTCTTCTCTTCTCCATGTAACTCTGGGAACCTCTCTGGGTGTCCCTCACTGTGGAGAAACTTTTCATCTTTAACCTAGATGTTATATCAACGGTGCTGTATAGATGGAGAAGTCTTGAGGCTACTATAAAAATAAGACTGAAAACCAGAGGCAGGAGCCTTAAGTACAAATCCTGAGAACACCAGAGAACTCCTGACTCCAGGGAACATTAGTCGATAGGAGCTCATCAAACTCATCCATGCCTACACTGAAACCAAGCATCACCCAAGGTCCAACAAGTTCCAGAGCAAGACATACCACGCAAATTCTCCAGCAACACAGGAACATAGCCCTGAGCTTCAATATACAGGCTGCCTAAAGTCACAGCAAACCCACTGACATTTCATAACTCATTACTGGACACTTCATTGCACTCCACAGAGAAGAAATCCAGTTCCACCCACCAGAATACTGACACAAGCTTCCCTAACCAGGAAACCTTGACAAGCCACCCATACAACCCCACCCACAGGGAGGAAACTCCACAATAAAGAGAACTCCACAAACTGCCAGAATACAGAAAGGCCACCCCAAACACAGCAATATAAACAAGATGAAGAGGCAGAGGAATATCTAGCAGGTAAAGGAACAGGATAAATGCCCACCAAACCAAACAAAAGAGGAAGAAATAGGGAAATCTACCAGATAGAGAATTCCAAATAATGATAGTGAAAATGATCCAAAATCTTGAAAACAAATTGGAGTTACAGATAAATAGCCTGGAGACAAGGACTGAGAAGATGCAAGAAAAGTTTAACAAGGACCTAGAAGAAATAAAAAAGAGTCAATATATAATGAATATTGCAATAAATGAGATCAAAAACACTCTGCAGAGAACCAACAGTAGAATAACAGAGGCAGAAGGTAGGATAAGTGAGGTAGAAGATAGAACGGTAGAAATAAATGAAACAGGGAAGAAAAAAGAAAAACGAATTAAAAGAAATCAGGACAATCTCAGAGACCTCTGGGACAATGTCAAATGCCCCAACATTTGAATCATAGGAATCCCAGAAGAAGAAGACAAAAAGAAAGACCATGAGAAAATACTTGAGGAGATAATAGTTGAAAACTTCCCTAAAACGGGGAAGGAAATAATCACCCAATTCCAAGAAACCCAAAGAGTCCCAAACAGGATAAACCCAAGGCAAAACACCCCAAGACACATATTAATCAAATTAACAAAGATCAAACACAAAGAACAAATATTAAAAGCAGCAAGGGAAAAACAACAAACACACAAGAGGCTTCCCATAAGGGTAACAGCTGATCTTTCAATAGAAACTCTTCAGGCCAGGAGGGAATGGCAGAACATACTTAGAGTGAAAAAAGAAAATAACCTACAGCCCAGATTACTGCACCCAGCAAGGATCTCCTTCAAATATGAAGGAGAAATAAAAAGCTTTACAGACAAGCAAAAGCTGAGAGAATTCAGCACCACCAAACCAGCTGTCCAACAAATGCTAAAGGATCTTCTCTAGACAGGAAACACAGAAGGCTGTATAAACTCAAACCCAAAACAATAAAGTAAATGGTAACAGGATCATACTTATCAATAACTACATTAAATGTAAAGGGTTGAATGCCCCAACCAAAAGACAAAGACTGGCCGAATGGATACAAAAACAAGACCCCTATATTGTCTACAAGAGAACCACCTCCAAACAAGGGACACATACAGACTGAAAGTGAAAGGCTGGAAAAAGATTTTCCATGCAAATAGAGACCAAAAGAAAGCAGGAGTAGCAATACTCATATCAGATAAAACAGACTTTAAAACAAAGGCCGTGAAAAGAGTTAAAAAAGCACACTACATAATGATCAAAGGATCAATCCAAGAAGAAGATATAACAATTATCAATATATATGCACCCAACATAGGAGCACTGCAATATGTTAAGACAAATGCTAACAAGTATGAAAGGGGAAATTAAAATAACACAATAATTGTGGGAGACTTTAATACCCCACTCACACCTATGGATAGATCAACTAAACAGAAAATTTACAAGGAAACACAAACTTTAAACGATACAATAGACCAGTTAGACCTAACTGATATCTATAGGACATTTCACCCCCAAACAATGAATTTCACCTTTTTCTCAAGTGCACATGGAACCTTCTCCAGGATAGATTACATCCTGGGCCATAAATCTAGCCTTGGTAAATTCAAAAACATTGAAATCATTCCAAGCATCTTTTCTGACCACAATGCAGTAAGATTAGATCTCAATTACAGGAGAAAAACTATTAAAAATTCCAACATATTGAACAACATGTTCCTGAATAACCAACAAATCACAGAAGAAATCAAAAAAGAAATCAAAATATGCATAGAAATGAATGAAAATGAAAACACAACAACCCCAAACCTGTGGGACACTGTAAAAGTAGTGCTAAGGGGAAGGTTCATAGCAATACAGGCATACCTCAAGAAACAAGAAAAAAGTCAAATAAATAAACTAACCCTACATCTAAAGCAACTTGAAAAGGAAGAAATTATGAACCCCAGGGTTAGTAGAAGGAAAGAAATCTTAAATATTAGGGCAGAAATAAATGCAAAAGAAACAAAAGAGACCATAGCAAAAATCAACAAAGCCAAAAGCTGGTTCTTTGAGAGGATAAATAAAACTGACAAACCATTAGCCAGACTCGTCAAGAAACAAAGGGAAAAAGCCAAATCAATAAAATTAGAAATGAAAACGGAGAGATCACAACAGACAACACAGAAATACAAAGGATCATAAGAGACTACTATCAGCAACTATATGCCAAGAAAATGGACAACTTGGAAGAAATGGACAAATTCTTAGAAAAGTACAACTTTCCAAAACTAAACCAGGAAGAAATAGAAAATCTTAACAGACTCATCACAAGCATGGAAATTGAAACTGTAATCAGAAATCTTCCAGCAAACAAAAGCCCAGGTCCAGACAGCTTCACAGCTGAATTCAACCAAAAAGTTAGAGAATAGCTAACACCTATCCTACTCAAACTCTTTCAGAAAATTGCAGAGGAAGGGAAACTTCCAAACTTATTCTATGAGGCCACCATCACCCTAATACCAAAACCTGGCAAATATGCCACAAAAAAGGACAACTACAGGCCAATATCACTGATGAACATACATGCAAAAATCCTTAACAAAATTCTAGTAATCAGAATCCAACAACACATTAAAAAGATCATACATCATGACCAAGTGGGCCTTATCCCAGTGATGCAAGGATTCTTCAATATCCCCAAATCAATCAATAATACACCACATTAACAAATTGAAAAACAAAATCCATACGATTATCTCAATAGATGCAGAGAAATCCTTTGACAAAATTCAACATCCATTTAGGATAAAAACTCTCCAGAAAGCAGGAATAGAAGGAACATACCTCAACATAATAAAAGCTATATATGGCAAACCCACAGCAAACATTATCCTCAATGGTGAAAAATGGAAAGCATTTCCCCTAAAGTCAGGAACAAGGCAAGGGTGCCCACTTTCACCACTACTCTTCAACATAGTCTTGGAAGTTTTGGCCACAGCAATCAGAGCAGAAAAAGAAATAAAAGGAATCCAGATTGGAAAAGAAGTAAAACTCTCACTGTTTGCAGATGACATGATCCTCTACATAGAAAACCCCAAAGACTCCACCAGAAAATTACTAGAGCTAAGCAATGACTATAGTAAATTTGCAGGATATAAATCAACATGCAGAAATCCCTTGCATTCCTATACACTAATAATGAGAACATAGAAAGAGACATTAAGGAAACAATTCCATTCACCATTGCAATGAAAAGAATAAAATACATAGAAATATACCTAAAGAAACAAAAGACTTATATATAGAAAACTATAAAACACTGGTGAAAGAAATCAAGGAGGACACTAATAGATGGAGAAATATACCGTGTTCATGGTTCAGAAGTATCAATATAGTGAAAATGAGTATACTACCCAAAGCAATCTATAGATTCAATGCAATCCCTATCAAGCTGCCAATGGCATTTTTCACAGAGCTAGAACAAATCATTTCAATTTGTATGGAAATACAAAAAACCTCGAATAGCCAAAGCAATCTTGAGAAAGAAGAATGGAACTGGAGGAATCAACCTGCCTGACTTCAGGCTCTACTACAAAGCTACACTCATCAAGTATGGTACTGGCACAAAGACAGAAATATAGATCAATGGAAAAAAATAAAAAGCCCAGAGATAAACCCACACACCTATGGACACCTTATCTTTGACAAAGGAGGCAAGAATATATAATGGAGAAAAGACAATCTCTTTAACAAGTGGTGTTGGGAAAACTGGTCAACCACTTGTAAAAGAATAAAATTTAAAAAAAATAAAAAATTAAAAATAAATAAATAAATAAATATTAAAAAAAAAAGAATGAAACTAGAACACTTTCTAACACCATACACAAAAATAAACTCAAAATGAATTAAAGATCTAAATGTAAGACCAGAAACTATAAAACTCCCAGAGGAGAACATAGGCAAAACATTCTCTGACATAAATCATAGCAGGATCCTCTATGACCCACCTCCCAGAATATTGGAAATTGAAAAAAAAAAGGGACTTAATTAAAATTAAAAGCTTCTGCACAACAAATGAAATGATAAGCAAGGTGAAAAGACAGCCTTCAGAATGGGAGAAAATAATAGCAAATGAAGCAACTGACAAAGAATTAATCTCAAAAATATACAAGCAACTCCTGCAGCTCAATTCCAGAAAATAAACGACCCAATCAAAAAATGGGCCAAAGAACTAAACAAACATTTCTCCGAAGAAGACATACAGATGGTTAACAAACACATGAAAGGATGTTCAAAATCACTCATTATCAGAGAAATGCAAATTGAAACCACAATGAGGTACCATTTCATGCCAGTCAGAATGGCTGTTATCCAAAAGTCTACAAGCAATAAATGCTGGAGAGGGTGTGGAGAAAAGGGAACCCTCTGACACTCTTGGTGGGAATGCAAACTAGTACAGCCACTATGGAGAACAGTGTAGAGATTCCTTAAAAAACTGGAAATAGAACTGCCATATGATCCAACAATCCCACTGCTGGGCATACACACTGAGGAAACAAGAATTGAAAGGGATACGCATACCCCAATGTTCATTGCAGCAGTGTTTATAATAGCCAGGACATGGAAACAACCTAGATGTCCATCAGGACACAATGGAATGTTACTCAGCCATTAAAAGAATACATTTGAATCAGTTTTAATGAGATGGATGAAACTGCAGTCTATTATACAGGGTGAAGTAAGCCAGAAAGAAAAACACCAAAACAGTATCAGTTCAGTTCAGTTCAGTTGCTCAGTCGTGTTCGACTCTTTGCAACCCCATGAATCGCAGCACGCCAGGCCTCCCTGTCCATCACCAACTCCCGGAGTTCACTCAGATACTAATGCATATATATGGAATTTAGAAAGAAGGTAACGATAACCCTGTATGTGAGACAGCAAAAGAGACAATGAGGTATTGAACAATCTTTTGGACTCTGTGGCAGAGGGCTAGAGTGGGATGATATGGAAGAATGGCATTTAAACATGTAAAACATCATATGTGAAACAAATCGCCAGTCCAGGTGTGATGTATGATACAGGGGGCTTGGGGCTGGTGCACTGGGATGACCCAGAGTGGTGGGATGGGAGGGAGGTGGGACGGGGGTTCATGATGGGGAACACATGTACACTCATGGTGGATTCAAGTCAATGTATGGCAAAACCAATACAATATTGTAAAGTAAAATAAATTAAATTTAAATAGATAAAAGATTGTAAATAAAAAAATTAAATGGAATCCAATTTCCAAATTGGAAAAGAAGAAGTAAAACTCTCACTGTTTACAGATGACATGATCCTCCACACAGAAAGCCCTAAAGAACACCACCAGAAAATTACTAGAGCTAATCAACAAATATAGAAAAGTTGCAGAATATAAAATTAATATACAGAAATCCCTGGTATTTCTATACACTAACAATGAGAAAACAAAAAGTGAAATTAAGTAACAATCCCTTTCACCATTGCAATGAAAAGATTGAAATACTTTGGAATAAAACTACCTAAAGAAACAAAAGACCTGTATATAGAAAACGTTAAAACACTGATGAAAGAAATCAAAGATGAAACAAATATATGGAGAAATATCCCATGTTCATGGATCTGAAGAATCAAGAGTGAAAATGAGCATATTTCCCAAAGCAATCTATAGATTCAATGCAATCCCTATCAAGCTATCAATGGTATTTTTCATAGAATGAGAACAAATAATTTCACAATGTGTATTGAAATACAGAAAACCTCGAATAGCCAAAGCAATCTTGAGAAAGAAGAATGGAAGAGGAAGAATCAATCTGCCTGACTTCAGACTATACTACAAAGCTAGTCATCAAGACAGTATGGTACTGGCACAAAGACAGAAATATAGATTAATGAAACAAAATAGAAAGCCCAGAGGTAAATCCACACACCTATGGACACTGTATCTTTGACAAAGAATGCAAAAATAAACAATGGAGAAAAGACAATCTATTTAACAAAGTGGTGCTGGGAAAACTGGTCTACCAAATGTAAAAGAAGGAAACTAGAACACTTTCTATGACCACACACACAAATAAACTCCAAATGGATTAAAGATTCAGTCGCTGGACTAGAAACTCTAAAGTTCCTAGAGGAGAACATATTTAAAACCCTCCCTTACATAAATCACAGTAAGATCCTCTATGACACACCTCCCAGAGTAATGGAAATACAAGCAAAATTAAACAAAGCAGGCCCAACTAAACTTAAAACCTTTTGCACAACAAAGGAAAGTATGAGCAAGGTGAAAAGACAGACTTAAGAATGGGAGAAAATAATAGCAAATGAAGCAACTGACAATGAATTAATCTCAAAAATATACAAGCAGCTCCACACCAGAAAAATAAATGACTCAATCAAAAAATGGGACAAAGAATTGAAGAGATTTTTCGCCAAAGAAGACATACAAATGGCTAACAAACACATGAAAAGAATGCTCAACATCACTCATTATCAGAGAAATGCGAATCATAACCACAATGAGGGATCATCTCCCGCTGGTCAGAATGGCTGCTATCAAAAAGTCTACAAACAATAAATGCTGGAGAGGCTGCAGAGTAAGGGAACCCTCTTACACCGTTGGTCGGAATGCAACCTAGAATGGTCACTATGAACAGTGAGGGGATTCCTTAAAAAACTGGAAATAGAATTGCCATACAACCCAGAAATCCCACTGCTGGGCATACACACTGAGAAAACCAGAGCTGAAAAAGACATGTGTACCCCAGTGCTCATCACAGCACTGTTTACAATAGCTAGGATATGGAAGCAACCTTGATGTCCTTCAGCATACAAACAGAAATGAAAACCGTGGTACATATGACTCAGCTATTAAAAAGAATGTATTTGAATCACTTCTAATGGGCTGGATGAAACTGGAGCCTATTATACAGAGTGAAGTATGTCAGAAAGAAAAAACACCAATAGAGTATATTAACACATATGTATGGAAATTAGAAAGATGGTAATGATGACCACATATGTGAGGCAGCAAAAGAGACACAGATATAAAGAAGAGACTTTTGGACTCTGTGGGAGAAGGCCAGGGTGAGATGACTTGAGAGACTAGCATTGAAACATGTATATTACGATATGTGAAAGAGATCACCCATCCAACTTTGATGCATGACATAGGGCACTCAAAGCCGGCGCACTGGGAAAACCCTGAGGGATGGGATGGGGAGAGAAGTGGTTGGGGTTTCAGGATAGGGGAATACATGTATACCCATGGTTGATTCAACTCAATATATTGCAAAAACCACCACATTACTGCAAAGTAAGTATCGTCCAATTAAAATAAATACATTAATTTAAAAGAAAAAGACCCATGTATATACCATCTACAAGAAACCCACTTCAGACCTAAAGACACATATAGACTGAAAGTGACAGGATGGAAAAATATATGCCATGCAAATGGGAATCAAAAGAAAGATGAAATAGCAGTCCTCATATCACATCTTAAACTAAAGAAAATTACAATAGATAAGGAAGGATACTACATAGTGATGAAGGGATCAATACAAGATGAAGACATAGCAATTGTAAACATCTATGCCCCCAACATAGGAGCACCTCAATACATAAGACAAACACTAACAGACCTTAAAAGAGAAATTGACAGTAAAACAATCATAGTTGACTTTAATACCCCACTCACACCAATGGACAGATCATCAAAACAGAAAATTAATACAGACACACATATCTTAAATGATATATGAGATGAGATGAATCTCATTGATATCTACAGGACATGCCACCCAAATGGAGAAGAATACACCTTCTTCTCAAGTGCACATGGAACATTCTCCAGGATAGACCACATCTTGGGTCCCAAATAAAAATTAACAAAATTGAAACTGTATCAAGCATCTTCTCTGACCACAACACTATGAGACTAGATATCAATTAGAAGAAAAACAAACTGTGACAAAGACAAACAACACGTTTCTAAATAACCAACAGGTTACTGAAGAAATTAAAATGGAAGTCGAAAACTTTCTAGGAAAAAATGACAATGGAAACACGACAACTCAAAACCTATGGGATGCAGGAAAAGCAGTTCTAAGAGGGAAGTTTGTAGCAATACAATTCTAACTCAAGAAACAAGAAAAGCATCCAATAGACAACCTCAATTGACTCCTAAAACAACCTATAAAGAACAACAACAACAAAATAGCCAAAATTAGTACATGGAAAGAAATCATAAAGATCTGAACAGAAATAAATGAAAAATAAATGAAAGAAACAATAGCGAAGATTGACAAACTAAAAGCTGGTTCTTTGAGAAGATAAACAAAATTGATACACCTTTAGCCAGACTCATCAAGAAAAATAGAGAGATGAATCAAATCAACAAACTTAGGAATGAAAAAGGAGAGGTTACAACAGAAAATGCAGAAATACAAAGGATTATAAGAGCCTATTATGAACCTCTATGGCAATAAAATGGATAACCTGGAAGAAATGGACAGACGCTTAGAAAAGCTCAATCTTCCAAGACTGAACCAGGAAGAAACAGAAATTATGAACGACCCAATTACAAGTTCCAAATAGAAGCTGTGATTGAAAAATTCCCTAAAGCCAAAAGCCCAGGACCAGATGGCTTCACAGGTGAATTCTATCAAACATTCAGAGATGAGCGAATGCCTATCCTTCTAAAACTCTTTCAAAAAACGGCAGAGGAAGGAACACTTCCAAACTCATTCTGCAATGCTACCATCAACCTGATACCAAAACCAGACAAAGACAAGACCAAATAAGAAAACTACAGACCAATATTACTGATGAACATGGATGCAAAAAATCCTCAGCAAAATTTTAGCAAACAGAATTCAACAACACATCAAAAACCATGATCAAATTGGGTTTATTCCAGGGATCCAAGGATTCTTCAATATTTGCAAATCAATCAATGTGACAGACCATATTAACCAAAGGAAAGCTAAAAATCATATGATAACCTAAATAAATGCAGAAAAAGCCATTAAATTTAAAAAATTTAAATTATTAAATTAAAAATAAAGTTTAAAAAGAAATAAACAAAAAAATGTTTAAAAAGTTGAAATAACTCAAATGTCCATCAACTGGTGATCGAATAAATAAAACACGCAATGCAAAATTATTTGGCCATCAAATGAATGGCGTTCTTATACAAGCTATAACATGCAAGAGCTCTGAAATGATTATGTTAATTAAACGAAGCCAGGAACAAAAGGCTGTGTATTGCATTATACTGTTCATGTGAATGCATATGTCCCAGATTAGGTAATTCTCTAAAGACCAAAAATAGAGGAGTGAATGCAAGGGCCCAGATGAAGGGGCAAATGGAAAATGTCTGCCAACTGGAGAGTGTTTCCCATTGGAGCGATGAAAATATTCTAGAATGAGGCTGTTGTTATGGTTATTCAACCTATGAATAAGTTACAAATCAATGAATTATACAGCTTAACTAGTAAATCTATGGTACAGGTACAATATGTCAATAAATAAAACGCATTAAAAAAAAAACTAGTGAAATTAACTTCTACATCCAGGAATGTTATCCTTCAAAAACAAAGGAGAAGGAGATATTTTCATATCAACAAAAAATTTGGGAATTCATTCTCAGCAGATGCCTTGTGTGTAAGAAATGTTAAAAGAAGTTATTTACACAGAATAAGATGATACTGAAGAGAAACTATGAGTTAAGAAAGACTGTTATGTTGAAGTTTGACAGAAAACAAGGATTCTGGAAAGCAAATTTCTGGAAACAAATTTTTGAAAACAAAATTCTGGAAAGCAATTATCCTTCAATGAAAAGTTAATTGAAAAAATAAAGGAAGGAAAATTGAAATGAAGGGTTTTTTTCTTATTATTAATTGGTAAAAGATAAATGCTTGTTTGGGCTTCTCCATCTTTGCTTTTCAAAAATTATGAGTCTTCATAATTAAAGTGGGTTTCATGTATACATGATCTGTTTTCACTCAGTGGTAAAGAATCCGCCTGCAATGCAGGAGCTGTAGCAGATGCGAATTCCATCTCTGGGTCAGGAAGATCCCCTGAAGGAGAGCATGGCAACCCACTCCAGTATTCTTGCCTGGAGAATCCCCGTGAACAGAAGAGACTGGTGGGCTTACAGTCCATGGGGTGGCAAAGAGTTGGGACACGACTGTGCAAGTAAACAACAGCAGGCACATACGCCTAACAGAGACTCTGAAGATACTAAAAATAGATGAGAAAATTCTCAGCCTAAACAAAGCAAAACAAACAAACCTAGATTGTAGAGCTGAATTATAAAAGGTTTTAGGCAATAAAATGTCTCCCAACAGTAGTGTAAACAGTGTGTTCCACACAGGAGAGAGGAGTAATTTTTAATACTCACTTAATAGAAAAACAATCTGGTTACACTCATAAATTAAAGGAAATGAAAATGTTCAGAAAACAAACATAGTATAAAATCTACTGATCATTTTATATCTAATTAAGACTGTAAAACTGTAAGGGAATTTTTAAGAAAAAAAAATCTGTGAAAGTTTAAGCAGCCCCCAATGAAAAGAGTTGGACACGACTGAGCGACTGAACTGAACTGAAGCAGCCCCAATGAACGTAATTTTATTTTCTTTTTTCCATAGTCTCAAAATAATTGACAATTAAGAAAGAATTTCACTTTAAGACATATTATTCAATTTCAACAGGATATTTCATATTCAAATATAAGATTTTTCAAGCTAAAAAGTTTGTACTTTACAGTGAATATTTTGTTTCACTAATTTAGACATAAAATCACATTGTGTGTCTTTGCCTTGACCATCTTTGCGGCATCACTGTGCATTTAGAATCAACTGTTTGAATGTGTGGACTGTGAAGTTCTCAGGTCCTATACTGTTGAACCCTAGCTTGAAGGATTTTGAGAATTACCCTGCTAGCATGTGAAATGAGTGCAGTTGTGCAGTAGTTTGAACATTGTCTAGCATTGCCCTTCTTTGGGATTGAAATGAAAACTGACCTTTTCCTGTGGCCACTGCTGAGTTTTCCAAACTGGCTGGCATATTGAGGGCAGCACTTTATATTAACAGTACCACCGTTTAGGATTTGAAAGAGCTCAGCTGGAATTTAATCACCTCCACTAGCTTTGCCCCAGAGAAGGCAATGGCAACCCAGTCCAATACTCTTGCCTTGAAAATCCCATGGACGGGGGAACCTGGAAGGCTACAGTCCATGGGATCGCTGAGGGTCGGACATGACTGAACGACTTCACTTTCACTTTTCACTTTCATACATTGAAGAAGGAAATGGCAACCCACTCCAGTGTTTTGGCTGGAGAATCCCAGGAACGGGGGAGCCTGGTGGGCTGCCGCCTATGGGGTCACACAGAGTTGGACACGACTGAAGTGACTTAGCAGCAGCAGCTTTGCTCATACTTCTGCTTCCTAAGGCCCACGTATCTGCACTCCAGGATATCTGGCTCTAGGTGAGTGATCACACCATCGTGGTTATCCAGGTTATCAAGATTTTTTAAACAGTTTTTCTGTGTATTCTTGCTACCTCTTCTTAATCTCTTCTGCTTTAGTTAGGCCCATAACGTTTCTTTCCTTTATTGTGCCTGTCTTTGCATGAAATGTTCCCTTGGCATTTCTCATTTTCTTGAAGAGATCGCTAGTCTTTCCCATTCTATTGTTTTCCTCTGTTTCTTTGCTTTATTCAAATCCCTTGTGAGTATACACTGGAAGTGATAGATTCAAGGGTTAGATCTGGCACACAGAGTACCAGAAGACCTATGGATGGAGGTTCCTCACATTGTATAGGAGGTGGTGATCAAAACCATCCACAAAAAAAAGAAATGCAAAAAGGCAAAGTGGCTGTCTGAGGAGGCCTTACAAATAGATGAGAAGAGAAGAGAAAGGCAAAGGAGATACAGAAAGATATAGCCACCTGAATGCAGAGTCCCAAAGACTAGCAAGGAGAGATAAGAAGGCCTTCTTAAGTGAGCCACTAGGGAAGCCCCTTATCTAATAAAAGGGGATCAGTGGGATCGCTATGCGTTCAGTCCCCTCCTATGGACACTATGTCATAGTGCCTCCTCCCCTCCCCAGCTGGGGGTCACCGTCTGCTAGCCTCAGTGCCCAGGGGGAGGGAGCACCCCAGCCTCTCCCATGGGGAAGCTACAGACCCGAAACCAGGTGTATCTCCCTGAGGATGTGATTGTACAAATCATGCACTCACCTTTAATCATCACCCTGCATTCGCTGCGAGACACACGGAGGACCGAGGAGACCACGGACCCTGCCATGTGGCCCCACCTTGGCAGTCACCCACATTCAGTGGACGCGTGGACGGATGACGAGCCTCACAAGACAGGGCCGAGAATAGCCTCCGCAAGGCCCAGCTCCTCAACGTGCCGAACAGCAGCCCCGAGGTGGCTTCCGGTTCAGGCCGGTGACATCAGAGGACGTGAGTGAGACGCAGCCTCCGTGATACCCAGCCTCCGTGATACCCAGCTCCACACTTGCACAGTCCGTCCGCCCCAAATCAGCTTCCGGTTCAGCCCAGTGACGTCACAGGATGAGAACTAGGAGCGGCCTCCGCAACGCCCAGCTCCTCAGAGTGCCATCCGTCAGCCCTGAGGCCGCTTCCAGTTCAGGCCGGTAACGTCACAGGACGTGACTGAGATGCAGCCTCCGCTATGCCCAGCTCCACATGTTCACAGTCCGTCAGCCCCGAAGCAGCTTCCAGTTCAACCTGATGACGTCGCCAACAAACCCGTCAGCCCAGATGAAGTCGCCTGCGACGGTGTTGGTACGGCTGGTGGCCTACCCCAGGCACTGGCCCCGCACCCATGCGCAAAGGTAGGAGAGCCCACACTGGAGCAGTTTCTCGAGGGACCAGGCCGGGTAGATGCGGAAAACTCCAGATTCTCTGTGAGGTTGATGCCAGCCACCAACAGCCTGCCTGAGACAAGAGAGGGGCTGGTGTTCATGGTGCTGGTAGTGGGGTCAGCTGCCCACGTGTGCAGTCACTAACTCACGGAGTCATGTGGCCAACCAAACCGTGTGGTCACTGACTCACATGGTCACCCACCCACGGGGTCAGTACCCGATGCAGTGATCCCTCCACTGGCCACCAACCCCCGTGGGCACCCACCCATGGGGTCACTAACCTGCGAGGTCATGTGCTCACCTGTCCACCCACTCACACCGTCACCCGCCCACATGGTCACCCACTCACAGGGTCAGCAACTCACATGGTAACCCACCCTACAGTCAGCAACTCAAACCGGTCACCCACCTACGTGGTCTCCAACCCACACGGTCTCCCGCCCATGTGACCCCTAACCCATGGGGTCACCTGCCCACACAGTCACCAAGCTGTGCCATCACCCACCCAGACTCTGGCCTCCGCAGAGGTCAGAGATTCAGATGTCCGACAGAGACTGAAGTTCAGACAGCAGGGGGCTCACAGGGGTGTTGACTCATGATTTTCTCCTGTTACAGAGGGCAGGCGGGCTGGACAGTGACCCCAAAGATGTCCACGTCCTGGCCCCGTGTGGCGGACACAATAATGTCCACACTGATGTCCACATCCTGTCTACATCCTGACCCCCTGTGGTGGACACAGTAACGTCCCCAAGGATGTCCACGCCCTGGTCCCCATGTGGTGAACAGAATAATGTCCCCTAATATGTCCTGTTCCATTTCTCCACTTGAACCCCAAGCCAGCCCCATGTGCTAGGACATGCGTGTGACCAGGTGTCCCGGTTTGAAGGCGACACTCCTCTGGGTGGCTGCAGCTCTTCATGTGCTCCAGGTAGTGGACGAGGTCTCGGGGCTTCACCTGGTTCCCCCACCAGTAGGGGATGCCGGGCCACAGTTCTGCATGCTGACTCATGGATGCCTTGTCTTTGTACGACAGGATGACCTGCTGGCCCTGGGACCACAGCTGGTGCAAAGTTGGCACCTCCTGGGGGGAGAATCATCCGGGTGCCCGTGAGACATGTGCACAGGGGTTATTGGGGTGCCTTGTGACACGATGTGTCAGTTATTGGGGGTGTCCGAGAAGCTACAGTGATGTGTGGATTATTACGGTGTCTATGAGCAGTGATGGGCTGGCTGTTGGGTTCTCTGTGAGAAGAGACAGTCATGGGTGGGTTATTGGCATGTCTGAGTAGAGACACTAGTGGGTAGATTACTGGGGCATCTGAGTGGAGATGGTGATGAGTGGGCTATTGGGGTGTCTTGAGCACTGATTGGTAGATTTCTGGGGTGTTTGAGTGGAGACAGTGGTGGGTAGATTACTTGGGTGTCTTGAACAGTGATGTGTCGATTATTGGGGTGCCTGAGTGGAAACAGAGGTGGGTGGATTATTGGGGTTTCTCATAGGAAATGGCAGGTGGATTACTGGGGTATCATGAGGTGTGATTGATTGGTTTTGGGGGTGTCTGAATAGAGACCAGGCAGGGTATTGGGGGTGCCTGTGACCAGTGATGGGCTGGTCATTGGGGTGTTTGAGTGGAGACCGTGGTGAGTGGATTACTGGGGTTCCATGAGCGGCGTCACCTGGTGCCTGAATCAGCCTCACGCAGTGAGTGGATAGTCTGATTACAGTGAGGCCTAGTGCTCCCACCGCCCCCGCTGCCAAGAGCATGGGGAGCCTGTGGCCCCTGCTCATCCCACAGGCACACAGCATGTCCCCAAAGATGTTCTTGATGCAGCACTTCAGGTACTCGTGCAGGTCCTCCATCATGCCCTCCAAGTTCCTGCATGCCAGGATAACCTCCTCCTGGGGGTGGTTCTCCAGCCACTCTGAGATCTCCGTGAGCATGTCCTGGGTGGGGTTGGGGAGAAGGGCCTTGTAGTGAGAGACAGGGTCGTGGGTGGGGAATTCCCCCAGCACAGCCACTCTACAGACAGGTTGGGGTGTCCTGACACACAAAGACATAAACCATGGTGGATGCTCCCCAGGGACCCAGCTTCTCCTGAGTGGCAGTGGGGAGCCATGGCATTGCTCTGGTGTGTGTGTGTGTGTTTGTGTGTGTGTGTGTGTGTGTGTGTGTGTGTGTATGTACACAGTCCTGTAGGTACAGGTGCACACACAGGTGTGCATGTGTTCAGGGTCTGTGTGTGCACAGATGTGTGTGTGTGTGTGTGTGTGTGTGCACAGCAGCAGAGAGCAGTGCTTATAATATTGTGTGAAGTCTGTACTACAGGGAGTGTGCGAGGCCAGCAGGGTACATCCACACTGAGGCCCAGGACAGAACCTCCAGACCCCAAGGGTCATTAGGTTCTGTGGTGGGGGCACTGGGGACCAAGGCCAGAGTGAGACATTAAGTGACTTGGCCAGCAGCTGAGAGAATGGACTGGACACCCCAAAACTGGACACAGGAAAAGATGTGTCAGGGACCTGGTATAGCCAAATTCTGGGAGACACCCCAGAGGCCAGGGGTGCAGGTGTGAGTTCAGAAACGCATGTTGGTCGGGAATTCTGAGTGACTGATGCCAGAGGTCAGCCCTCTCATGTCTGGAGTGGACATGTGTCCGTCCCCTTAGAGGTCAGTGTCTTCTAACTGGAGTGGACCTGTGTTGTCCCTTTAGAGGTCAGCCTCTCCTGCCTAGAGTGACCGTGTGTCCATCTGAGTGGATGTCTGTCCATCCCCTTAGAGGTCAGAATCTTCTAACTGGAGTGGGCCTGTATTGTCCCCTTAGAGGTCAGCCTCTCCTGCCTGGAGTGACCATATGTCCATCTGAGTGGATGTGTGTCCATCCCCTCAGAGGCCCTCCCCCTCCTGCCTGGACCAGACTTGGGTGTCCCTGGCTTGCGGACCCCCCATCTGTACCCCTGTCCCCATCCCCACCTCCATGAGGGCCATCGTGTACACCATGTGGCCAGAGTGCAGGTTGCTTTTGGTGCCCTCCTCCATGTGCGCCATCTGCAGGTCCTCACACCAGCATCCAGGTGCTTCATGATGCTCAGGACCTGCACACAGAGGTCGGTCATCTGTGCTGGGCACAGAGGGCGGCCCCCCACTCAGGGGCTGGGCATGCACTGAGGATGCCCAACTGAGGGCCACATTGGCCACTGTGAAATCAGCCGTGTTGGTGCTGCTGGGGTTGAGGCCCTGCTTCTGGGAACAGGGTCTCCAGGGTCACTGGTCATGTGGAGCACAGAGTCCGGGTCCAGATTGTGGTCTTGGGGGGGGTGTGTTCCTGCAGAGTCCAGCCTCACCCTCCTCTCAGGCAGTCCCTGGGTGGAAGCTCCCTGTGGGTTCAACAGCCCAAGCTCCACAACACCCAAGCTGGACCCTTGGACATGAGGACACACTAGACCCACAGAGGTCTGTGCCTACCCCTACAAACAGCACTAGGAAAGGCAAGAAGGAATCAAGGGAAGAGAACAAGGGGACGAAACATCTGTCCACCACACAAATAAGACAGGGAAAAGCAAAAAATAACTTCAACATAAATTGAAAAATGAAAGTTGCTCAGTTGTTTCCAACTCATTTCGATCTGGTGGACTGTAGCCCACCAGACCCCTCTCTCCGTGGAATTATCCAGGCAAAATTACTGGAGTGGGTTGCCTTTCCCTTTTCCAGATCTTCCCAACCCAGGATCAAACCCACATCACCCTCATTGCAAGCAGATTCTTTACCAACTGAGCCACCAGGGAAGCCCTAATATGAATTTGTAGCAGAAAATGTACTGTGTCCTCTACAAGGAGTCATAATGGAAAAAGCCAAAAAAAAAAAAAAACCATAAGGATAAAAAATGGGGAAGAAAATAATAGATTCTCTCTATCCAAAATAAAAGAAAAAGCAAAAACTACTATTAAGATAAACTACTGGCAGAAAATGGTATTGTGTTCTCTACACAGTCATAATGGAAAAAGAAAAAGATAGAAGGATAAAAAGTGGGAAAGGAAGTCAGAGCCCACCCCCGCCCCCCGCAATCCAAATTAAAAGAAAAAACAAAGACTCATATGAATATTGTCAGCTCTTGTCAGGCATTTGCCATCCACCTCTACAAGGATTAAATGAAGTGCTGCTGCAGCCGCTGACCTTAAACACCTCCTGAAAGACCACCACCTGTGCCCCCGACCCCGCACATACCCAGGTCTCTTTGGCAGCCATACCACTTGAGACCATGGCACTGAGGTCCCCCAGTATGGAGGGGACCCTGCCCTGGAGGGATGCAGAACAGAGGGACCCAGCACCACGGGACCATCAGAGCAGAGGAACCCCAGTCCTGCAGGACTCCTGGGCTCTGGTGGACCCCCTCCTGCTCGCTCCCTCCTCTGGGTGTGAGCTCTTAAGGCCAGGCTGTAGGCACCTGATGCAAGCAGGAATGTAGTTTGTCCACATTCCAGCCTTGGCTCTCTGCCAATCAGATCCCCTGAGGAGGATTCCAGCAACCTGGGACCTCCCAGGAGGAAGCAATTACACAAGGTAAGAGCTGTGCTTGACAGCCTCTTGTCCTCTTGGGAGCACCAGCCTGGGAGCAGAAAAACCAGGAATATGAGTGCCCCTCAAGTACAGGAAGGTGGGGGCCATCTGTCCTCTCCAGGTGGGCCCCTGCTCCTGTGGGCACCTGGGCCCAGGTGGGTTTTCTATCCCATCCTGCATCCACCCCCTGACTAACGTGTGTGCCAGTGACAGGACCACTGTCAACTGGGTGCCCCCTCCCCACAGACAGGGCCCCCGCCATTGACTCCTCTGCATCCTCCACAATGACTGCCTCCCACCCCAGCTTCTCTCCACCCCGCAAAGTCCCCAATCCACCCTGGAGAAGCCCTACAGGGGAGGGGTGTGAGTGCTTGCAGGTGTTCTCAGTCGCTTCAGTCATCTCGACTCTCCGTGACCCCATGGACTCTTCTAGCCTGCCAGGCTCCTCTGTCCATGGGATTTCCCATATGAGAATACTACAGTGGGGTGCCATTTTCTCCTCCATGGGATCTTCCCTATCCAGGGATCAAACCCGGGTCCAATGCATCGCAGGCTGATTCTTTACCGTCTGAGAAAGTCGGTAAAGAAAGTCTCCCTGGAGGGGGTGTCGGGGTGCAAACGTAAACCCACCTCAGAGCACATGGGAACTCAACTATTGCTTATCTGGGACCAGGAAGGAGCTCTGGTGACAGCTCAGCTGGACAAAAGGTGGGACCCAGCCTCCCTCTTCCCCTCCCAGCTCCCCCAGCCTCTGTGACTTCAGACAGTGATGTTGTTAGTCCATGGGTCCCCGTTCTGGCTTCAGGCTGGTTCCACAGTAAAGCTATGTCCTTTCCTACCTTTCTGGGAAGCTCTCTGGGTGGGGAAGATCTCCTGGAGGAGGGCATGGCAACCGACTCCAGTATTCTTGCCTGCAGAATCCCATGGACAGAGAAGCCTGGAGGACTACAGTCCATGGGGTCGGAATGAGTCAGACATGACTGAGTGACTAAACAATTCTGCTTTACAGCAGGTTTTTTCTCAATGCCATTCCCCCAAGAGGGATAAGGACACCGCCCCCTGTGGGTGACACTAGTGGCTGGAGCTGGGTCCAGGGCCCGGGTGTGCCTGCAGACCCTCACCTGTGTGGTGGACCACTTGAGCACCACGGGCAGGGTGACACATGGCAGCACGTTGCCCAGAAGCTTCAGCAGCCTCCACTCCTTGTGAGAGATGGGTGACTTCTTGTGCAGGCAGTAGGGCATCGTACTGTGGCTCCCTGAAGGCAAATCAGGTGGGGAACACGTCACCCCCTGAGCCTGTCCTCTGTGCCCCCAAGCCGCCCTAAGGATGCACAGCTATAGTGCCATGGCGTATGGGGGAGTCCCAAAAGTCATATCCACTGAGTCCTGGGAACTGAATGTTGTCTTGAAATGGAGTCTCTGCAGATGTGAGAAGGTGAAAGTCAGTTTATTTAAGGAATCCCATTTTTGGACAGGAAAGGCTTAAGATGGGTTTTGATTTTATGGTTTGTTGTTTCCCAGGTGGTGCTCATGGCAAAGAGCCTGCTTTCCAAAGCAGGAGGGATAAAGGATGCAGGCGTGATCCCTGGGTTGGGAACATCCCCTGGAAAGGGAATGACAACCTACTCCATTATTCTTGCCTGGAGAATCCCATGGACAGAGGAGCCTGGTGGGTATAGTCCATGGGGCTGCAAAGAGTCAGACACAACTGAGCACAGACAGACCCTCTCTAGTTACAAGTACTTTGAAGTTATTCATAGTATTTTCAGGCTCTTTATGATGCCAATGTTGTGGTCATTTATGTGTGGTTTCACTTATTCTTTTCCCTTTTAAATCTGTGTAATCTGTTTCAGAGACAGTGTGGACAGGTTCACACTTTAGCAGTTACCTGGGAACAATCCAGAAATCCTTCCCTTCTGTCTCTGAACATAGGTTTGGACTAGCTTTCTTTCTTTCTCTTTTTTTCTGTTTTTATTTATTCTCAGGGTCAAGGGATGGGAAGGAGGATTTACAAGTTCATAATATAATTTGATTTGATGATATTATGGAAGAGTGGATTGATGGGTAGATAGATAAGTGGATGGATGGATGAATGGATGGTGAGTGGGTGGATGGCTCGATCAGTGGATGGGTGGATGATGGATTGGTCGGTGGATGGATGGATGGATGATGGATGGGTGGATTTATGGATGGATGGGTGCGTGGTTAGATGGATGGATGAGTGGATGGATAGGTGAGTGGGTGGATGGACAGATAGATGAGTGGATGGGTGGGTGTGTGGGTGGATGGATGGGTGGGTCAGCAGCATGTGGTCCATGCACACAGTGGTGTATGAGTCACCATGAAAAGGAGTGAAGTTCTGACACAGGCTACATCGTGGATGGACCTTGAACACACGATGGTCAGTGAGAGAAGCAGACACAGAAGGACACACTTTACGTGTCCATTTATAAGAGATGTCCAGAACAGGCAAATTTACAAAGACAGAAGCAGATGAGTAGTGCCCGGGCTTGGGGGAGAGGCATCATGAGTTATTTTGTAAGGGGTACAGGAAGGAGAGTGGCCAAGGGCCCCTCTGTGGATGGAGGAGGCCTGAAGACTCGGAAGCCTCCTCCTTGTGGGGCCCTCAGAGCCTTCCCCACTGGGAAGCACCCGGAAAGGCTGAGAGACTGGGTCTATGGTTCCCTGTCTGCTCCACACCCTCAAGGGAAGAGCCGTGTGGGGCCCCTTCCTCCCGGGGGGTGGGGGTGGGATGGCCGACATAGAACCCCACAGCTGTCGAGAGGGTGAGAAAGAGTCTAAACCTGCCTTCCATAGAAAATAGCACTTCCTGTTTGTCCAGATGTCCATGTGGGCTCCCAGCAGGCAGTGCCCAGGGTCACAGAGCCAGGGCAGGGCCCAGTGTCTGCACGGCCAGAGGAGTGCTGGTAGAGAATGGGGCACGTTTGCTCCTTGAGGAGGTGAGCAGGGTTCTGTCAGGCAGGGACCCTCCCCTCCCAGCCCATGGTGTCTGGTGGCCACCCCTCTGATGGCCTGAGCAAAGCAGTGTCACCCTGGAAGTGCCCGCCTGCCTGGTCACCACCGGGCATCCTCAAGTCCAGATGCCCACCCATAGCTGAGCTTTGCAGCACTTTTTGCAACCAAGCTGGCTGGAGTCAGAGGTTCCTCATTTTAATTAGATAGTTCTGGTACCACTTAGGTTGTTTTGGGGGCGGGTGACCCCCTTAAACTTTGGGCCCTCCAGGCTCAAGTGCAGAAGGTGCTGCAAAAGCTCTGATGGAAAACATGGATGGAAAGGTGAGGGGTCCCCAGGAATAGGACAGAGTGGCTGAGAAAACACAACCCCGCCCCCCAGGGAGGCTGGCATGTGTCCTGAAGGCAGGCTCTCGGGGGTTCACTTACCTTCTGGGTTGAATGGGATAAAGTGGACAGACAAGGGAAGGTGCTGGTGTGTGTATGTATGTGTGTGCAGTATGTGTGCATGTGTGTTTGGTGTGTGTGTTTGGTGTGTGTGTGTGTTCTATGTGCATGTATCCATGTGCATGTGTTCAGTGTGCCTGTGTGTGCCTGCATGTGTACATGTTTGGCTCTGAGGCTTCCCACACTCGGCCCCGTCTCGCAGCTGCATCCCTGCGGAGCCGAGCCTGTGGGGCCTCACCTGGGTTGGAGAGGTGGTGCAGGGGCATGTCCCAGAGCCGAGAACTCAGCGCCGACATCCAGTCCAAGTTCACCTTGGTGGCACAGGAAGGAGCTGAACGAGCTCACCTGCCAGCCCATCGGAGGCTGAGCCTAGGCGATCTGGGGAAGGAAATGGGGCTTTGCATAATTAAAACAAGACGTGCAGAGGACCCAGTGCTGGCGGTGCAGAGCCGTGTCTGAGAAACTGGTACCTGCAGACTTCTCTCCAAGAGAAAGGAGGGTGGGGTGGTGGAGAGGGGAGAAGTGCTCTAGAGACAGAGAAACTGAGACACAGAAATGGACAGAGACATGAAGAGAGACAAACAGAAGTAGGGCGAGGGGAGAGAGAGACACAGGAGGTTAAGTGGGGGTTTGAGGGGGAGCAAGGGAGAGGGGAGACAGGGACCAACAGACCCCAGCAGCTCAAGTCTGTTTTCCCTGAGGCTAGAACTGGTGACCCGCTCCAGACGGTCCTCCTTCCTCGCACTGTGCACCAGCCCCCTCCTCTTGGGGCTGAGAGGGGCCCAGTTGAGCCTGTGGGTTCCAGGTATGGGGGCTTCCATCCTAGGGGCGATGGAGCCCAGGCACAAGGTCACACACCCTTCACTCCCCAGAGGTGGTCTCTCCATCTGGTGGGTGTTGCTGCAGTAAAAGTGACTGGACAGGCTCCCAGGATGAAGCACCCACCTGAGCAGCTAAGAAGATGGGAATGCCTCCAGTCAGGGTCTGAGTGTCCCCTCTCTCCTGTTATGGGTGGATGTCCTGGTGGTCTGCATGCCATCAGGACTCCTTTCATGGCAAACACACGCCTGGACCTTTATTTTGTGTTTACTGCTCTCCACGGACAGGGGTTGTCTCTATTCTTAAGGTCCCCTCTCTATAGTAATAGTCCCCTTTTATTGTCATACTCTCCCCTCTACAGTAATAGTTCCCCTTCTATAGTAACAGCCCCCTCTAATATCATAGTTGGAGAAAAGCATGGCAACCCACTCCAGTATTCTTAGCTGGAGAATCCCATGGACAGAGGAGCTTGGTGGGCTCCATGCAGTCAGTCCATGGAGTTGCAAAGAGTCAGACATCACTGATCGAGCAACACTAATGTCATAGTGTTCAGAGTTATAGCCCTCTATTCTCAAAACTTCACTTCTAAAGTAACTGTGGTCCTCTACTGTCGTAGTCGCCCCTCTGTAATGATAGTCCCCCTTCATTGTATTACTCCTCTTCTATTGTCATAGTCCCCCCACAGTAATGGTTCCTCTTCTACAGTATTAGCTCCTCTATTGTCATAGTAACAGTTCCCCCGATAGGGTAACAGTTCTCTATTAGAGATCTAATAGAGTAATGGAAGTGAAAGTGAAGTTCCTCAGTTGTGTCCGACTCTTTGCGACCCCATGTATTGTAACCTACCAGGCTCTTCCATCCATGGGATTCTCCAGGCAAGAGTACTGGAGTAGGTTGCCATTTCCTTCTCCCTCTTCCCGACCGAGGAATCGAACCTGGGTCTCCTGCATTGTAGGCGGATGCTTTTACTGCCTGAGCCACCAGGGAAGGCAAGAGTAATAGGGTAATAGTTCTCCTTTACTGTCATGGTCCTCCACCCCATACACTAATAGTCCTGTCTCTATTGTCATACTTCACTTTCTATTGTAGTAGTCCCCCCTCTGCAGTAAAAGTCTCTCCTCTACTGAAATAGCCCCCCCAATGTCATATTCCTACTATATAGTGATAGTCCTCCCTATATTGTCAAAGTTCCCCTTCTGCAGTAGTACTGTCACAGTCCCCTTTCTGCAATAATAGTCCTCCTTGATTGTAGTAGTCCCCTTAAATTATAATAGTCTACCTCTAATATCCCCCTTTTAGAGTAAAAGTCCTCTGTTGCTATAGTCTCCCTCTACATAAACGTCCCCCTCTACTGTCATAGTCCACTCCCTATTGTAATAAGTCTGTCTCTGTGGTAGTAGTCTCTCATCTAGTAATCTTCTGTTGTCAGTATTCCCCTTCCACAGTCAAAGTCCGCCTTCTACTATAACAGTGCTGCCTCTATTGTCATGGTTTCCCCTCTACGCTAATAGTGCCCTTCTGCTGTCCCTACTCTATATTAATAGTCCCTTTTCTATCTTAGTAGTCCCAAGTCTATAGTAATAGTCTTCCTCAATTTCAGTAGTCCCTTTCTATTGTAATAGTTCCTGTCTGCAGTAATAGACCCCCATTTGTTATAATAGTCCCCCTTAAGGTAATAGTCCTCTTCTGTTATAATAGTCCCTCTCTCTTTGTTATAGTCTCCTCTGTCTAGTAATAAACCCTCCTCTACAGTGATAGACCACTCTCTACTTAATAGTCTCACATATGCTATAGCAGTCCTCTCTCAACAGTGAGAGTCCTCCTCTATTGTAATAGCCGCCGTCTATGGTAAGAGTCCTCCCTCCATAAATAGTTCTGCCTCTTCTGTAATACAGCAAAGCAGAGACATTACTTTGTCAACAAAGGTCTGTCTAGTCAAGGCTATGGTTTTTCCAGTGGTCATGTATGGATGTGAGAGTTGGACTGTAAAGAAAGCTGAGTGATGAAGAATTAATGCTTTTGAACTGTGGTGTTGGAGAGGACTCTTGAGGGTCCCTTGGACTGAGAGGAGATCCAACCAGTCCATCCTAAAGGAGATCAGTCCTGGGTGTTCATTGGAAGGTCTGATGCTAAAGCTGAAACTCCAATACTTTGGTCATCTGATGCAAGAGCTGACTCATTTGAAAAGACCCTGATGTAGGGAAAGATTGAGGGCAGGAGGAGAAGGGGATGACAGAGGATGAGATGGTTGGATGGCATCACCGACTCGATGAACATGGGTTTGGGTGGACTACGGGAGTTCGTGATGGACAGGGAGGCCTGGTGTGCTGCAGTTCATGGGGTCGCAAAGAGTCGGACATGACTGAGCTACTGAACTGAACTTCTCTAATAGTCACCCTCTACAGAATGATCCCCCTCTATTGTAATGAAAGTGAAAGTGAAAGTGACATAACTCAGTCGTGTCCGACTCTTGGCGACCCGTGGACTGTAGCCCACCAAGTTCCTCCATCCATGGGATTCTCCAGGCAAGAATACTGGAGTGGGTTGCCATTTCCTTCTCCAGGGGATCTTCCTGACCCAGGGATCGAACCCAGGTCTCCCACATTGCAGGCAGACGCTTTAACCTCTGCACCACCAGGGAAGTATTCTATTGTAATAGTTCCCTTTATTATAATAGTTCTCTGTATTGTCATTGCCCCTTCCCTGCGTAACAGCCCCCATGGTATCAGAGTCCCCCTATTATAAATTTTCCTCCTCCACAGTAATAGTCTCCCACTACAGTAAGGGTTCTCCTTTATTATGAGTCCCCTCTCCACAGTAGGGCTTCCGTGGTGGCTCAGCTCATAAAGAATCCGCCTGCATTGCAGGAGACCTGGGTTAGGAAGATCCCCTAGAGAAGGGAAAGGCTACCCACTCCAGTATTCTGGCCTGGAGAATTCCATGGCCTGTGTAGAATCAGATATGAACGAGTGACTTTCACTTTCTCCACGGTAACATCCCCCCTACATGGTCATAGCCCCATTTATTGTTGTGTCTCCCCTCTATCATGTTAGTCACCTCTCTACAGTAGTGTGGCCCCTTGTACATATAGAGCCCTATCTCTATGTAATCATCCCCTCTCTAGAGTAGTAGTCCTCCCTGAAGCACTCTTATCCTCCTGTAATAGTCCCCTTTCCTCTTCAAAATAACCCTTCAGAATAAGTCTCTTTTCTAATCCAAACATTCAATGAGATGCAAGTAGAACACACAGCAAAACAGTATGTCAGAACCCTGAGCACGGCACCATGTGGGAGAACCTGTGGATGTGTGTGCCCCGTAACGTAGGGCTCCTTTGGTGCATCTGTGTCACCATCCTGGGGATGCCTGTGGGTGTGTGTCTGTCTTCCCCTCACAGAGGAGACCTCCCCATAATACAGGGCACCTGCCCACTGGGTGTCCTGTCCACAACTCTCCCCATAACACAGGTCACCTGCCGACTCCTGAGCCCTCTTGTCTCCACATCCCTGGATCTCTGTTCCATCAGAATCCAGGTCAGTGTGTCACAAGCCCTTCATCCTCCCATTTGTGCTGGCGTGAGATAGTGGTGGGTTCACTGTGATGGGAGGAATAATGTTCCATCGCCTGTGGACATCAATCGTGTACTTGCAAGACACTCTCCCATCTCCCAAGTACATAGGTGTGGGTCACCCACCCTCTTGTCCTTGTCTGTGAACCCCAGCTGCCTGGTTTCCAAGTGCAGATTCAGGAGTGCTTGGCAGTAGTGCCACCCAGACTTGGGGCCATGGACAGCACCCAAGGGAGCAAGTTGGGTGCACCTGCACACCCTGGTGGCTTCTGCTTCCTGTGGGTCTGCCGTGCCCCCTGCGTTCTCAGTCCACTCAGGTGAGCAGGTGGGGGTGTGCCAGTGAGGTCAGGTTCTGCCCCCGTGGGCCCACAATGAGACACTGGAGGATGTTCTGTGTGACCTCGCGCACCTCTGTGGGTGGGGATGGGCACAGAGGCACTCAGGGAATAGTTCTCAGGTGAACAAATGGATGGAGCAATGCAAGGCCACTTCACAAACACCAGGCTCCAAGACCTTTGCTCAGGCCACCAAACTCACCAGCCCCCTGAAACGCTCAGTGGGTCCTCCAAACTCGCCGCCCCCCTGAAACAGTCACTGGGTCCTCCAGACACTCACCAGCCCCCTTAAACACTCACTAGGTCCCCAAAACTTGCCAGCCCCCTGAAACACTCACTGGGTCCCCCAAACTTGCCAGCTCCCTGAAAGGCTCACTGGGTTCCCTTAACTCACCATCCCCCTGAAACACTCAGTGGGTCCCACAAGGACTTCTCAGGCTCCCAAAATGTCCATCCACTCCAACCAGCCCATGGTCCTACCCCCTCAATGTAAGGGCAGGACACAAGACCTGGGTCATCAGGTGTCCTCCTCCAGTGGCACTGGCCAGCACAGGGTCAGCACCAGCTCAGGACTCATGAGGGGCTTGTCACTGTGCCCCGCAAGCCACAGTCCAGGGGCTCCCTGTGGCTCCGTGCTCTGACCCAGAGGGAGTCAACTTCCACCTGGAGATGCTGGGTGGGCTCCTCCTTTCCCCCAGGTGGTCCCGGCCCTCCAGCCCCTCCTATGCACAAACACACACACACACACACACACACACACACACACACACACACACATATATGATGCTGAGAAAGATTGAGGTCAGGAGGACAAGAGGGGGGGTGACAGAGGATGAGATGGTTGAATTGCATCACCAACTCCATGCACATGAGTTTGAGTAAACCGGAGTCGGTGATAGACAGGGAGGCCTGGACTGCTGCAGTCCATGGGGTCGTGAAGAGTCAGACACAACTGAGCGACTGAACTGAACTGAACACAGCTTTTAGAGTTGCTGTTACAAAAAATGGCCACAAGGAGGTAGCATTGCTTTTGCTTCACACTCCACTTCTAAATTTCTTTTTTAAAAATTAATTTCTTTATTTTAATGGGAGGCTGATTACTTTACAATATTATAGTGTTTTTTGCCATACATTGACATGAATAAACCATGGGTGTTCATGTGTTCCCCATCCTGAACCTCCCACCCACCTCCCTCCCCATCCCATCCCTTAGGGTCATCCCAGCACACCAGCCCAGAGCACACTGCCTCATGCATCAAACCTGGACTGGTGATCTATTTCACATATGGTTTATTCCATATTCAATGCTATTCTCTCAAATCTTCCCACCCTCGCCTCCTCCCACAGAGTCCAAAAGTCGGTTCTTTACATCTGTGTCTCTTTTACTGTCTCACATATGGGGTCATCGTTACCGTCTTTCTAAATTCCATATATATGTGTTAATATACTGTATTGGTGTTTTTCTCTCTGACTTACTTCTCCCTGTATAATAGGCTCCAGTTTCATCCACCTCATTAGAACTGATTCAAATGCATTCTTTTTAATGACTGAGTAATATTCCATTGTGCATATGTACCAGGCTTTCTTATCTATTCATCTGCCGACGGACATCTCGGTTGCTTCCATATCCTGGCGATTGTAAGCAGTGCTGAGTGAACATTGGGGGTACTCATGTCTCTTTCAGTTCTGGTTTCCTCAGTGTGTATGCCCAGCAGTGGGATTGCTGGGTCATATGAAAGCTCTGTTTCCAGTTTTTAAAGGAATCTCCACTGTGTTCTCCATAGTGGCTGTGCTAGTTTGCATTCTCACCAGCCGTGTAAGAGAGTTCCCTTTTGTCCACACCCTCTCCAGCATTTATTGCTTGTAAACTTGTTGATAGCAGCCATTGTGACTGGCATGAGATGGTACCTCATTGTGGGTTGGATTTGCATTTTCTATAATAAGTGATGTTGAGCATCTTTTCATGTGTTTGCTTGCCTATCTATGATGTCTTCTTTGGAGAAATGTCTGTTTAGATCTTTGGCCCATTTTTGATTGGGTCATTTATTTTTCTGGAATTGAGCTGTAGGAGCTGCTTGCGTATATTTTTGAGATTAATTCTTTGTCAGTTACTTCATTTGCTATTATTTTCTCCCATTCTGAAGGCTGTCTTTTCACCTTGCTTATACTTTTCTTCGTTGTGCAAAAGCTTTTAAGTTTAATTAGGTCCCATTTGTTTATTTTTGCTTTTATTTCTATGACTCTGGGGGGTGGGTCATAGAGGATCCTGCTGTAAATTTCTTTTTCTGTGCATTCATTGTTGTTTTATTTTGAAGTAGGGTTGATTTCTGATACTGTGTTTGTTTCAAGTGTACAGGAGCTGGATTCAGAGATACACGGACATTTATCAATTCCTTTTTGGGTTCATTTTCCCCAGAGAGAGGAGTACAGTGTCTACAGTAGGCTGCCCTTTGCTATTCAACACTGTTTTTCCTGATTATGTTTGATGTATATTAACGCCTGTTTGTTCCTTGCAAGCTCTTCATTTATCCCACATCCCTAACTTTTTTTAATAATCATAAGTTGGTTTTCTGAGTTTGTGAGTCTGTTTCTACTGTGTAATAGCCTACATTTGCGTTAATTTCAAGAAGATACCTGTCAGTGACGCGTTGTGTAATTTGTCTTTCTCTGTTGGCCTCCCCTTACTTAGTACGGTATTCACTCTATCCATCCACGCTCTTGCCACTGGCATTATTCCGTTGTGATTCAGGGCTGGGCAGCATTCCAGTGCAGAGGTGCACCACTCTGACTTCATTTTCCTGTCGATGAATAACTTCGTTGAATTTGTTGCAGGGAGGGCTCCCCTGGTGGCCCAGCCAGGAGAGAATCCACCTGCCAATGCAGGAGACATGGGTTCAGTCCCTGGGTGGGGAGATCCCCTGGAGAAGGGCATGGCAACCCACTCTAGTATTCTTGCCTGGAGAATCCCATGGACAGAGGAGCCTGGTAGGCTACAGTCCATGGGGTCACAAAGTGTTGGACATGACTAAAGTGACTGAGAATACATGCAAACGAAAAAAAAGAAATGAGTATTTTATTCTTTCCCTTTTTTGAGAACAAAGGAGATCAAGAAAACAGTGAGCAGGCCTGAACATTCCTAGTATTTTTACTTAAACTGCTCATAACTCTGAATGTCTGTGACTAAGTTCGCTTTTCTGCCCCCTAACTCTGCAGGAGCTATGAATAACATTTTTTCCTTGGACTCTATGCTAAATACATCACTTGGTCATGGTGTATGATCTTTTTAATGTGTTGTTGGATTCTGATTGCTAGAATTTTGTTGAGGATTTTTGCATCTATGTTCATCAGTGATATTGGCCTGTAGTTTTCTTTTTTTGTGACATCTTTGTCAGGTTTTGGTATTAGGGTGATGGTGGCCTCATAGAATGAGTTTGGAAGTTTACCTTCCTCTGCAATTTTCTGGAAGAGTTTGAGGAGGATAGGTGTTAGCTCTTCTCGAAATTTTTGGTAGAATTCAGCTGTGAAGCCGTCTGGACCTGGGCTTTGGTTTGCTGGAAGATTTCTGATTACAGTTTCAATTTCCGTGCTTGTGATGAGTCTGTTAAGATTTTCTATTTCTTCCTGGTTCAGTTTTGGAAAATTGTACTTTTCTAAGAATTTGTCCATTTCTTCCACGTTGTCCATTTTATTGGCATACAACTGCTGATGGTAGTCTCTTATGATCCTTTGTATTTCTGTGTTGTCTGTTGTGATCTCTCCATTTTCATTTCTAATTTTATTGATTTGATTTTTCTCTCTTTGCGTCTTGATGAGTCTGGCTAAGGGTTTGTCAATTTTATTTATCCTTTCAAAGAACCAGCTTTTGGCTTTGTTGATTTTTGCTATGGTCTCTTTTGTTTCTTTTGCATTTATTTCTGCCCTAATTTTTAAGATTTCTTTCCTTCTACTAACTCTGGGGTTCTCCAATTCTTCCTTTTCTAGTTGCTTTAGTTGTAGAGTTAGGTTATTTATTTGACTTTTTTCTTGTTTCTTGAGGTATGCCTGTATTGCTATGAACTTTCCTCTTAGCACTGCTTTTATAGTGTCCCACAGGTTTTGGGTTGTTGTGTTTTCATTTTCATTAGTTTCTATGCATATTTTGATTTCTTTTTTGATTTCTTCTGTGATTTGTTGGTTATTCAGAATTGTGTTGTTCAACCTCCATATGTTGGAATTTTTAATAGTTTTTCTCCTGTAATTGAGATCTAATCTTAATGCATTATGGTCAGAAAAGATGCTTGGAATGATTTCGATTTTTTTGAATTTATCAAGGTTAGATTTATGGCCCAGGATGTGATCTATCCTGGAGAAGGTTCCATGAGCACTTGAAAAAAAGGTGAAATTCATTGTTTTGGGGTGAAATGTCCTATAGATGTCAATTAGGTCTAACTGATCTAATGTATCATTTAACGTTTGCGTTTCTTTGTTAATTTTCTGTTTAGTTGATCTGTCCATAGGTGTGAGTGGAGTATTAAAGTCTCCCACTATTATTGTGTTATTGTTGATTTCCCCTTTCATACTTGTTATCATTTGTCTTACATATTGCGGTGCTCCTATATTGGGTGCATATATATTTATAATTGTTATATCTTCTTCTTGGATTGATCCTTTGATCATTATGTAGTGGCCTTCTTTGTCTCTTTTCACAGCCTTTGTTTTAAAGTCTATTTTATCGGATATGAGTATTGCCACTCCTGCTTTCTTTTGGTCTCTATTTGCATGGAATATCTTTTTCCAGCCCTTCACTTTCAGTCTGTATGTGTCCCTTGTTTTGAGGTGGGTCTCTTGTAAGCAGCATATAGAGGGGTCTTGTTTTTGTATCCATTCGGCCAGTCTTTGTCTTTTGGTTGGGGCATTCAACCCATTTACATTTAAGGTAATTACTGATAAGTATGATCCCGTTACCATTTACTTTATTGTTTTGGGTTCGGTTTATACACCCTTTTTGTGTTTCCTGTCTCTAGAAGATCCTTTAGAATTTGTTGGAGAGCTGGTTTGGTGGTGCTGAATTCTCTCACCTTTTGCTTGTCTGTAAAGCTTTTGATTTCTCCTTCATATTTGAATGAGATCCTTGCTGGGTACAGTAATCTGGGCTGTAGGTTATTTTCTTTCATCACTTTAAGTATGTCTTGCCATTCCCTCCTGGCCTGAAGAGTTTCTATTGAAAGATCAGCTGTTATCCTTATGGGAATCCCCTTGTGTGTTATTTGTTGTTTTTCCCTTGCTGCTTTTAATATTTGTTCTTGGTGTTTGATCTTTGTTAATTTGATTAATATGTGTCTTGGGGTGTTTTGCCTTGGGTTTATCCTATTTGGAACTCTCTGTGTTTCTTGGACTTGGGTGATTATTTCCTTCCCCATCTTAGGGAAGTTTTCAACTATTATCTCCTCAAGGATTTTCTCATGATCTTTCTTTCTGTCTTCTTCTTCTGGGACTCCTATAATTCGAATGTTGGAGCGTTTCATATTGTCCTGGAGGTCTCTGAGATTGTCCTCATTTCTTTTAATTCGTTTTTCTTGTTTGCTCTCTGATTCATTTATTTCTAACATTCTATCTTCTATTTCACTAATCCTATCTTCTGCCTCCGTTATTCTACTATTTGTTGCCTCCAGAGTGTTTCTGATCTCATTTATTGCGTTATTCATTATATTTTGACTCTTTTTTTATTTCTTCTAGGTCCTTGTTAAACCTTTCTTGCATCTTCTCAATCCTTGTCTCTAGGCTATTTATCTGTGATTCCATTTTGATTTCAAGATTTTGGATCATTTTCACTATCAATATTCGGAATTCCTTCTCAGGTAGATTCCCTACTTCTTCCTCTTTTGTTTGATTTGGTGGGCAACTCTCCTGTTCCTTTACCTGCTGAGTATTCCTCTGTCTCTTCATCTTGGTTATATTGCTGCATTTGGGGTGGCCTTTTTATCTTCTGGTAATTTGTGGAGTTCTCTTTATTATGGAGCTTCCTCAGTGTGGGTGGGGTTGTATCAGTGGCTTGTCAAGGTTTCCTGGTTAAGGATGCTTGTGTTGGAGTTCTGGTGGGTGGAGCTGGGTTTCTTCTCTCTATTTTTGAAGACAATGGTCTGCTTTTCTGGTTGCCTGATGTCCTCTGCCAGCCTACAGAAGTTGTTTTGTGGAGTTTGCTCAGCGTTGAAATGTTCTTTTGAGGAATTTGTGAGGGAGAAAGTGGTCTTCCCGTCTTATTCCTCCGCCATCTTTTTCCTTTCTCTTGACATTGTTTTCTTGAAAGGTGGCCCTGTTTTGAATTCCTGTCTGATGATCTGTGCCAGGACATGACTGGAAGGGAGGGATCATTTACAGTCGCACAGGCCTTGTGAATATGAAGAGCCAAGCAGCATTAGGTTTAAAGTTGTTTTTCTGGAAGACGGTTCTAAGGAAACAACATTGCTTCCTGCCCCACTCTGGTCCTCAGTCATTGAGGTTCATGGAAAACTCTGTTCATTGATCGTCAGTTAGAGTGAAATGTGCCAAGGCTTGAGTCTCATTTCTCCTTTCCCCTTACCCAGGGTCCCCAGGACACATCCCAGTTTGTTGACACCACTCTCCAGAGGGTGCTGTCATCTGTAGGTGGGGTGACCCTAAGGACGGAGGCTGGAGGTAGGAACCCCAGCCTAGGGGACATAGAGTGGCCAGGGGACCTTGCAAACCTGTTCCAGCCTGGAGGCTCCACCAGTTCTTGGGTGATGTAGGCTTGGTTTCTCTGCAGGAGGTTCCACTTGCATCTGGAGATTGGATGCTCATGCAGAGGGAAGGAGGCACCCCAGGTCCATTGTGGGGTCACATTTCCTGCCCCATGTTCCCAGCTCCATCTGCACTGAGACCCTCCAGGCTTGGGACCAAAACCAGCTCAAGCTCCAGGAATGTGACAACATCCAGGTCACCATGGCCTGAGGACAGTAGAGTCAGGCTTTCTGATTCCTTTTTTGTACTTTTATTCCCTAATTTGACTTGGCGCATGTAGTTGAATGACAAGGTTGTGGGTGTTTTTTGTTTTTATTTGGATCGACAGCAATTTGATTCACTTGTACATAGATGTGTGTATCTTCTCTTCCAGGTTCTTTTCCGATATAGGATGTTACAGTGTTGAATAGGATTCCTGATTACACAGTGGTTCCTGGTGGATTGTTTTTTTTTTTTTTTTAAATAATATTAGCCTCCCTACGTTAGATTGAATCAGTTCATTACTCCCTGTCTCACAGTTGTTTTTTTTTTTTTTCTTTCTGGGGACCATTGATTATTTTCTGAGTGTTTGAGACTGTTTCTCTTTGGTAAAGAAGTTCATCTGTATCCATTTTTAGATCCCAGCTACAAGTGATACCTTATGCTAAGATCTCTCCCTGTCTCCCTCACCTCACTTGCTATGATCATCTCTACTTTATTCCCTGAGGCCTCCCATGGCATTCTTTCCTGCTTGTTATGGCTGAGTGATGGTTCATTGTCTATGTACCCCATCTTCGTTATTCCTTATGGACGTCTTTGTTTGCAAATATTTTTTCCCATTTTGGGGACTGTCTTTCATTTAGGGTTCCTTTGCTGTGCAAATGCTTTTAAGGTTAATTCAGTCCTGTTTTCTTAGTTTTGGTTCATTTTTCATTATTCTGGGCACACTTGGTGGAATTGATGTTGCAGCATGTCCCCCCTATATTGTCCTCAAAATTGCATAGTACCCGTCCAACGTTTAGACCTTTATCTTCTTTGAAGTTTATATTTGTGTAAGGTTTGAGGGATATTCTAATTTCATTCTCGTTTTCAGTATTGATGCACATCCACGCTCTTCTCCATAGTGGCTTTCTCCTATTTTCATTTTAGAAATGGAGGTGGATGGTTCCTTTTTCTTCATGGCATCGGGCAGATTTAACCTTTGTAGAGTGCTTGACAATCACCATTCTGATTGGTGTGAGGTGATACCGAACACCCTTCCCTAATATTTAGCAATTTTGACATCTTTTCATGTGACATTTTTTAAGTGTGAGTTAAAGGTACCTGTTAAAATTGGCTTTGTGGCGGTCTACCCAGTTATGAATTCTTTTTTGATGACCACCCCAGGAGACTCCAGATCAGTTGTTGTTTACTTAGAAACGTTTGGACCTTAGGAATATTAAATGCCCATCAACACGGCTTTATGTTAATGGGCAGGACTGTGGCCCTCCCTGTTGTTTTACCTGAGACCAAACTATGGTGGAGGTAATGAAGACAAAGACGACCTCCTTCAAAAGGTCCCAGTGCCCCTGACACTGCAGGAGGCCACGACTGACCTGCACCTCTGCCGCAGGCCCCTGGGCACTCATGGGCAAGTCTGGGTCAGTCTCTTGTGGGGTCACTGCTCCTTTCTCCTGGGTCCTGGTGTGCACAAGGTTTTGTCTGTGCCCTCCATGAGTCTGTTTCCCTAGTCCCGTGGAAGTTCTATAATCAAATCCCAATGGCCTCTGAAGTCTAACTCCTTCGGGATTCTCAGTCCATTTGCCAAATCCCCAGGTTGGGAAATCTGGAGGAGGGGTGGTCTGTGTACCGACCTGGAATGGATAGAGCTGGTGTGGTCTGTGAGGTGACCTGGCATGGATGGATGTGGGTTGGTCTGTGTGCTGACCTGGCATGGATGGAGGTGGGGTGGTTTGTGTGCTGACCTGACATGGATGGAGCTGGGGTGGTCTGTGTGCTGACCTGGCATGGATGCAGCTGGGGTGGTCTGTATGCTGACCTGGCATGGAAGGAGCTGGGGTGGTCTGTGTGCTGACCTGGCATGGATGGATCTGGGGTTGTCTCTGCACTGACCTGGCATGAATGGAGCTGGGGTGGTCTGTTTGCCAACCTGGCATTGATGGATTTGGGGCGGGGACAAACTGTGTGTTCCTAAGCGATGAGAGGTAAGCTGTGGTTGACCGGTGGGTGGGAGAGCTTGTTTCCGATCAGGCAGGGAGGAGGTATATACCTGAAGCTTTTTAGTTACCTAGGTCTCATTTGTTTATTTTTGTTGTTCAGTCCTTTGGGTTTTAGCCATGTCCCTTTATCTGCTGGATGTTTCTCTGTCATTTCGTTTTCTTTAGTTTACTGTGTTTGTGATCCCTTTCTTGGTAGAAAGGCTGTAGTTCCTCTTAACTATGGCATCTACCTCTCCTGATTGGGATTGAACCAATGCTTTGTGATGATTTCCTGGTTGGGGGGATTTGTGTGTGTGTTTTGGTAGGTGGAGCTAGATCATGTCTTTCTGAAAGGCAGTGGCTGTGTCAACTAGTGTGTTTTGGAATGTATAGGTTCAGTATGGCTTTGAGCAGCCAGTCTGCTGATGTGCAAGGCTGTGCCCTTATCTGGCTGAAGGATAGGCGAGGGGTGTGTGGCACTAGAGCTTGCTGGCCTCGGGGTGTGGCTTAGTCTTAGTATTGAAATGGAGGCTTTTGGGAGAGCACTCATCTATTAACGTTCTGTGGGGCCAGGAGTTCTCTAGTGATCAAAAGTCCTGAAGTCATTAGCCATCAGCCACTTCCTTCCCCAGGGGATTTTCCCCACCAATGGATCAAAGCCAGGTCCCTTGCATTGCCGGCAGATTCTTTGCTGTCTGAGCCCCTGGGAAGCCCCGAGGAAATGCCTACTGGCACTGATTAAATATTACACAAATATGTGTTGAAATGCAGAGTATAGTGGTGAATAGCAGAGACTGATTATCATGATAATTATTGTTATTTGACAAGTCTTTGCTGTCAGATTATAGCAGGAATGTGTATGGTAGGATATAGGAACACAGTACAGTTTCCAACTGTGTGTTCATCTGAAAGTTTCTTAAGGTGATGGCAGGTCCTCAGTTACCTTCTAATGACAGTGACAGGATTTTTCATTGCTTTGTGTTCTTCTTTTTTTTTTTTTTAACCTTCCTTTGCTTTCTCATCTATTAGTTGTTGTTGTTTACTGGCTAAGTCATGTGAGACTCTTTGCAAACCTATGGACTGTGGCCCACCAGGCTCCTCTGTCCATGGAATTTCCCAGGCCAAAAAAAAAAAAAAAAAAGAAAAGCCAGGTCTGGGGAAAGAGCACATGGGCCGAGACCTCTCAGGACACAGGGATGGGGAGGCTGGCTAGGAGGGGATGAGGGTCAGAAAACTTCGGGTTTATGCGAGATCTGGGCAGGAACCATGGCTCCCAGGCCTGGCTGTGGACACTGCCCAACACCCGTCTGCCTGCCCTCTGTGTGTCCTGCCCCACACTTTCCAGGAGCACTGGGGTCTAGACTGTGGTACTTGCTGAGCTCTAGACACAGCTGTCTGCTTGCAAGTGTGTGGGAGGGATGGAGTTCTCTTAACGACTTCTTACAACTCTGGCAAGTGGGACCAAGAAGCTGGGGTTAATCTGTCTCCAAGGAGCTAAGGGCCCTATGTCAGTCCCAGAGCCAGAGGTCAGACCAGAGCTGCTGAAGAAGGATCCCAGAGGATTTATTGAAAAACCAGTGAAATTGGTTATTAGAAAGCAGCACTGAAAAGACTACAAACAGAAACCTGATACGAACTAAAGTGTGAAACAAATGTGAAGTATTCTTGTCATTAGTGTTTTGAAGAAAGCTGGATTAAATGTGTTCTATAGTCAGCAAGTTTATCCCAGAACTTTCAGTTTTATTTCCACCACACAGCATCAGCTGTGGTGGCTGTGCCGTGCTGGAGCAGTGATCACCTGAGAGGAGATACCCAACGTCCAAGATCAGGAGTGGGGTTCATGAGGAGATACCCCATGTTCAAGGTAAGGAATGGTCTAATCAAATGGACCACAGCTTGTCTAACTCAATGAAACTATCAGCTGTGCCATGTAGGAATGCCCAAGAGGGATGGGTCATGGTGGAGAGTTCTGACAAAACGTGGGCCACAGGAGAAGGGAATGGCAAGCCACTTCAGTATTCTTGTCTTGAGAACTCCATGAACAGTATGAAAGGCAAAAAGATAGGACACTGAAAGATGAGCTCCTCAGGTCGGTAGGTGCCCATTCTACTGGAGATCAGTGGAGAAATAACTCCAGAAAGTATAAAGAGACAGATCCAAAGCAAAAACAACACCCAGTTGTGGATATGACTGATTGATGAAAACATGGTCGAATACTGTAAAGAGTAATACTGCATAAGAACCTGGAATGTTAGGTGCATGAATCAAGGCAAATTGGAAGCGGTGAAATAGGAGATGGCAAGAGTGAATGTCAACATTTTAGCAATCAGCAATTAAATTGAATGGAATGGGTGAATTTAACTCAGATGACCATTATATTTACTACTGTGGGCAAGATTCCCTTGGAAGAAATGGAGTAGCCATCATAGTCAAAAAAAGAGTCCAAAATGCAGTGCTTGCATGCAATCTCAAAAGTGACGGAATGATGTCTGTTCATTTCCAAGGCAAACCATTCAATATCATGGTAATGAAAGTCTGTGCCCTGACCAGGAATACTTAAGAAGCTGACGTTGAATTGTTCTGTGAAGACCTACAAGACTTTTAGAACTGACACACAATAAAGATGTCCGTTTCATTATATGGGACAGGAATGCAAAAGTAGGAAGTCAAGAAACATCTGGAGTAACAGGCAACCTTGGCCTTGGAGTACAGAATGAAGCAGGGCATAGGCAAATAGAGTTCTGCCAAGAGTACACACTGGTCATAGCAAACACTCTCTTCCAACAACCCAAGAGAAGACTCTACACACAGACATCACCAGATGATCAACACCAAAATCAAATCGATTATTTTCTTGCAGCCAAAGATGGAGAAGCTCTATACAGTCAGCAAAACAAAACCAGGAGCTGACTGTGGCTCAGATCGTGAACTCGTTATTGCCAAATTCAGATTTCAATTGAAGAAAGTAGGGAAAAACACTAGATCATTCAGGTACGAGGTAAATTAAATCCCTTACAATTATACAGTGGAAGTGAGAAATAGATTTAAGGGACTAGATCTGACAGAGTGCCTGATGAACTTTGGATAGAAGTTCGTGACATTGTACAGGAGGCAAAGACTAAGACCATCCCCAAGAAGAAAAAATGCAGAAAGCCAAAATGGTGGTCTGAGGAGGCCTTACAGATAGCTGTGAAAAGATGAGAAGTGAAAAGCAGAGGACAAAAGGAAAGATATACCCATTTGAATGCCAGAGTTCCAAAGAATAACAAGAAGAGATAAGAAAGCCTTCCTCAGTGATCAGTGCAAAGAAAGAGGAAAACAATAGAATAGGAAAGTGTAGAGATCTCTTCAAGAAAATTCAAAGTATGTAAGGGAATGTTTCATGCAACGATGGGCTCAATAAAGGACAGAAATACTCTT